>NC_033799.1:64557808-64566925 GCF_001876935.1 Asparagus officinalis | reverse complement strand
GCCCACTTCGCTAACCGCCAATTCATAGAGACCGGTTGCGTCATAAATACCCGTACTGTATTAACGTTGGAAATGACGTAAATCGTCTGTCCAACCAAGTAATGCCGCATCTTTTGCATTGCGAATACCAATGCGAGGTATTCTTTCTCAATCATCGGGTATCGAGACTCGGCGCCTATCAAGGTCCGACTTAGGTAATAAACTGCCTGTTCGTGACCGTTATCATCGTCTTGCGCTAGTAAGGCACTTATCGAGTGGTTCATCGCCTTGAGATAAATCAGGAACGGTTTACCAGATTTCGGTGCAACGAGAACAGGAGGGTTCGCCAGATATGTTTTGATATCTTCGAACGCTTTTTGGCAGGCATCATCCCAGATAAATGATACCCCTTTCTTGTTTAGCTTAGAGAACGGTTGGCACTTCCCAGAAAGATTTGAGATGAACTGCCGGATGTAAGCTAACCGCCCTTGTAATCCTCTGAGCTCTCTTAGATTTCTAGGGGGTTGCAGTTCATGTATCGCCTTCACTTTATCAGGATCGATGTGTATACCTTTAGTGGTGACGACGAATCCAAGGAATTTTCCGCTGGACATTCCAAGGAAGGATTTAGTGGGGTTCATCTTCAATTGATGACTCCGCATGAGATCGAACATCGTCTTCAAGTCCTTGATGTGATCTTCTTTGTTGCGACTTTTCACAACCAAATCATCAACTTGGCACTCGACTATCTTCGTGAGATGTTCTTGGAAAATCTTAGTCATCGCTCGTTGATATGTGGCGCCTGCATTCTTTAGACCGAATGGCATCACCGTGTAGCAGAATACACCGAGGGGCGTTCTGAACGCTGTATGCTTCTCGTCATCTGGGTGCATCTTGATTTGGTTATATCCTGAGAAACCATCCATAAAAGACATTCTCTCAAATCCACACGTATTGTGGATAATGACATCTGTGATTGGGAGAGGAAAGTCGTCTTTTGGACATGCTGTATTCAGGTCCCTGAAGTCAATGCAAATCCTGATTTTACCGTTCTTCTTCATGACCGGAACGATATTGGCTAGCCAATCTGGATGTTGCTCCTTTCGGATAAACCCTGATTCGATCAATTTCTTAACTTCCGCCTCAATGGCTTCCATAATCTGCGGACGAAACCGTCTTTGCTGTTGCTTGATAGGTTTGGCATCCGGTTTGATATCGAGGCGGTGCATTGCCACATTGGGATCGAGTCCGGGCATATCTTCATAGTTCCACGCGAAGACGTCGATGTACTTCCTGATGAGAGCAATTAACTCCTCCTTCTAGACTGTCGCTGATGAATATAGGCTTTGGGTTGGCCTCGTCGCCCATGTTAACTTGGACTATTTTATCTTCAGTGGGGGGTTCTCTCTGTTCGAACCTATCACCATACTGCATGTTCAGGTGATGAACCCACGGGTCTTCCCATGTTGGCATTTGATCATCGTCCTTCATTGTAGACGGATCAGCTGTAGCCATGTTTATCATTAGGGCTTTGAATGCCTCCCCTAGACTTGTGTCGGAACCCCTAGCTGAAGAATCAGAAGAGTATCCGTTCTTAGTTTTGTTAGCAATTTGATCAATAATTTGCCAACCACATTCATCATCAGATGAGGAAACATAGCCTAAGCCTCGCCCGTATTTATAATGATCCTCGGGTTTCCCTTTTGGTACATATACCGTTTTGCTCCGAGTGTGGAATCGTACCCCTATTTTTCCATGAGCTTGCGCGCTTCTGGACTATACTTAGATAAATGCCGACCAGGTTTATCATCATCTTCATCTTCGCTTAGGAAATGATCTGGTAATGGAGAGCTTTTTCCTTTACCGTAAATTACTTCTTTTGCACTTCCTATCTTGTTCGGGATGATCATGGTTGTTCCAAAAGAGTGCTAGAGGCGTTCCTTTGTTACATAGGATGACCGAAGCGGCATATACAAATCGGTATTATTGTACAATTGTGTTATCACATCATCAAGAGACAGGGAGTACTCTAAATCATTGTTTATTTCATTAGTGGCAAGTTGCCAGTTACAACTGCCATCTGACGATTGATCATCGTCAAGATTGATTACAAAGGGTACAATGTCATTTAAAACAAAACCACCATCGTAATCGAATCCGGCTTCGGAATCAGCTTCTCCTCCGCTGTCCGTGCCCTGGATTGATGGTTCTGTATCGGATTCGTTATCATAAAGGAGAGAATCAGTGAAATAATTCTCAAACCCTTTAAATGGTTGTTTATCCGCGACCACCGTCCTGACCCTTCCACCAGTGTCGACATATTTCAGACACTGATGTAGGGTGGAGGGAACTATAACATTACTATGGATCCAAGGCCGACCCAGTAGTAAGTTATATGATGTCTCAGCATCAATCACGTAACACGTGACCTCCGTCTTTAGATCACCCATTTGGCACTTTATCCGGATCTTTTCCAAAGGCCTTGACCCGCTGGTGTTGAATCCGTAAATGACCGTGCCTGTGGACGCCAACTTGCTGACTGGAATACCGAGGAAATGCATCAAGCGAAGCGGCATAATACTCACAGCGGAACCCGGATCCACTTGGATTCGGTTGACTTCGCTGGAGCCAATGTATCCGATGAAGTATAACGGTCGATCGTGGTTCGAATTCCTCGTCTGCATGTCCTCTTTGGTGAAAGTAATGCAGGGAAGGTTCTTAGTCGCTATATTGCAATGTTGACTCAGCAGTTCCGGCTCTTCAGGCACTGGCTTGACTTGAGTCAGGAATACCTCTGAATTGGCCAACGCTTCTTGCAAGGCCTCTCTGGTTTCCTTGGACAGCCACAGCAATTCATACAGCGTTATGCGTGCTGGAATATTGGCTAGTTGAGCCATTATATCGAAGACTTGCGGAGTCTTCGAGCTTTCCGGTTTGTCTTTTCCAATCGGGCGACTGAAACGAGACTGCTTCGGATTCTGAACTTCCTGGGGATTCTTCTCTTTCGGTTTATTCACCGACTGTCGTCGAGCCTCTTCGCCCGGTGTAGGACTTGTAATCACCCCCATCTCTGTGAGAGTTTTGGCTGGTCCCTGTTTATTCACCCCCTGCTCACTAGGTGGTGGATAGTTGTAGTGATACTCATTTCCGCTTTGGGTCGCAAAAACTTCTTGTTCTTCTTCGGAGAATGGGAAAGCTAGGATTCTTTCGTCATCTTCTCCTGTGATAGTAGAGACTCCGCAGCAAGACTTTCCTTTCCCTTTAGACTTCTTCCTGGATGACGACCCGGCCCATTGTTCATCTTCAATCAGGTCGGGGTGAACCCAGAGGATTTCGCCGTTTGGGGCTGTATGTGGCACAAGTCCTTTTTGGCGCTGTCCATGCGGGTCGTCGTTCACTGTCTTCATTCCCACCTTGGTGATGCGTTTCGGTTCAAACCACGCTGTGGGCACTGATCCAAAGCTGATTGAAACCGCGTTTGCTCCAACATTCTTGGACGGCTTCGGGGTTATGACGCCTACATCAATTAGCGCCTGGATCTTGTCCTTGAGGTGGTTGCATGACTTCGTAGGGTGATGGACCGCTCTGTGGTATGCACAATACCTCGGATCTGTCACTTTGTTAGCCCCTTCTTGATCCACAATCGCTGGCAGCTGAATTTTGTTGTTCTCCAACAAGTATTTGAAGATGCCGGGAACTTCGTCATCTTTGAAGGAGTACACTTTGGGAAATCTTGGCTCTGAAGACTTCTGCTTCTGAGGCCGTTGTTGCCATTGTGACTGCGATTGTTGTGGCGCTCGTTGCTGCTGCTGCTGTTGCTGAGGTTGCAATTGAAAGGTTTGATTAGCATCAACTGCATTAGCATGCTGCGCTGGAGCATCTTGCCCTTACCACGAGAGGCGAAGTTTGAGTCCAGCGGGTTAACCGTCGGTTGGTTCCTCGCCGCCTTCTTTCTCCTAAGGAATCGCTCAGCCTGCTCCCCTCGGACCTTCAAATCCTTCCACGTCTTGGATGGTGCTGTCCCCATTGCTTCCAACACGTCCAAGGACAGATTATTATGGCAGGTCTGGAGGATGAATTCCTCGGTGATCGGGTCCCGGCAATTCATCGCCTTGTTCCGGAACCTTTTGACGAAGGTGTCGACTAACTCCCCATCCTTCTGCTTCTCATCGAGCAATGATCCGATAAATATCTCAGTGTCGTCGTCGAAGAAATTGGTGAGGAACATAGTCTCCATATCATCCCAGCTGTTCATGCTACCTGGCTTGAGGCGGCGATACCAATCGAATGCGGCTCCGCGAAGAGTGCCAACGAATGACCGCACCATCAGAGGCTCATTACCGGAGATTACCCCCAAGTGTGATTTGAAGTAAATCAAATGTTGAGTGGGCGAACCCATCCCATTAAACGGCGTGAAGTTAATTAAGTTGAACTTCGCCGGATATGGGATTGATTCCCACTCTCTTGGGTATGGACAAGGAATGCCCGTTTTCTTCATCTCTTGAGCGGAAATCAACGTGTTGATTTTACTCTCGAGATTTTTAATTTTCAAGTTTTCACCTGTGTTTTCACTAGCATTCTCGTTACCACCCCCTGCATTGATGGGAGGATTATTAGTATTGCGAGCTTCATTCGTATCCTCGTCCTCTTGATGAACTTGGTTGCGACGACTTGGTTCACCTTGCTGGTTCGTCAGTGCTTGAATTTGTTGCTCATGCATTTCTCTAATGTTCTGCATGGCCATCTGCATTTCGAACCTGAAGGTATCCTGTTGTTTAGCCAAGGCATCTTCAAGCATCTTGGCCACCTGCTCCGCACTTATCATAAGTGCCTCGCGGGGTTATCCTTCGCTGGACACCGTATTATCTGATGCAACCGCGGAACCAGCATCAGATTCTTCATCTTCTGAAGGGAGTCTTGTCCGAATCCTACCATAGGTTGCTCACTTGATGGTTCCGGACTGCAAACGGGTTCTAGGCCGGGATGCTTTCAGAATCGACTCGAAATTATCTCGCGCCGATGTTCCTCTGTTGGTCATGTTGGTGGTGACCCTCGGAAATTCTCCATCTTCAACCACTGTTCTTCTTCGTCGGAAACGCCTAGGCCTCGGTTTTGGCGTTTCGGTACTGAGCCTTTCGAAAACCGAAACTCGTTCGGGGACCGCCTTGAAGCAGCTGCATTCAGACAATACTGCCCGAATGAGTTTGGAACAGGGGCACTGAGTTTCCTATTCTCGGGGACTCCTTTTCCTGGTTTTATTCGTACCCCCAGCACGATAGTACAACTCGTCTGCTTGACGATCGGAGTAACCTATCGTGTGTTAGCACGACTTCTCAGGTATAACATTATCGTCATCAGACGATAATGTTTCCTTCTGAGGGGGAACTGCCTTCTTCGGGTTTTCAAAAGTCACGCGCATCGAAACATGCCTTTTTGGATGGGAGTTCTCGGCGGGCTCCTTGACTTCAATGCGCAAGTTGGTGTGCATGACTGCCCTGGTCTCTTTGTCATGTTGGAGGTGACGGCAACCCCCAACATGCTGCGTCATCCGTGGCTTTTTCATCAGGCCTAAACGATCTTGAACAGGAGCTTTGCCTCTCTCGTCAGGAATCGGACCGAGGCGCTCCAAGATTGGCTTCTTCCTTTGGGACGATTCTGCATGATCTCCCAGAGAAGCTATTGGGATTACCGGCGACTTTGGTTGATTCACCGGAGGTTGAACTTTGGTTGGAGGCTGCTTCGGCCTCCACACTTGGCGGGTTGATGGAGGCTTCTTGGCCACTCTTCCTTGCTTGTGCAAGTAATGCGCGGGGTTTGTGAATCCGCTCTTCGAGTGTTGAACGGTTCCGTTTGACCCGGATCCATTCGTTCATCGGCGGCTTGGAGGAACCGTCATTCTTCAGTTGTTGAGGTTGTTTGCCTCTCCTGTTCTTCAGACCCGCGTTGTAGCGGACCCCGTCTGTGGACTCCATCGCTTTGGCGAATTGCCGCGCAAGGCGTTGACGTCGCCTTTGGCGGGCTCTCTTCGAGAGAGTCACAACGCCCTCAACAGTAGAAGCATTGACAAGAACAGGTTTGACCTCGTTGGAGGTCGGTGGAACTTCCCCTGACGCAACTTTGGCGTCTCAGCTGGGGTGAGAGCGTCGTTGGCATTCTGGACTTCTTCAAACCAACGAGCTTTTCTCCTGGAGGAGAACTTCTTGGACTTGCGGGGGGAGGTAGATCTGGACGAGGATGAAAGGTACTCCTCGAACTTGGCCTGGTCGAATTCATACTCGACCTCCTCCTCGACCAGGATTGAGATCCACGGCTGCGACGTGACGATCTCGGCAGCGAGATCGGTGTCTCCCACTGTGGTCGCCAGATTGTTCGCGGTGAAAATCGTGTCTTTCTTCATTATTGATTTCATTGTCATCTCAAATAACAGCTTTTTGAGTTACAAAGATCCGGTCTTTTTTAGATCCGGTTACAATGAAAATCAAAGAAAAGAAAAAGATTACAACTTTCCTTTTACAACTTTCCTTTAGAACAAATCGCAAGATCCTGTTTTGCGGTCTCTTGCTTGTGTGGGTTCTTTGCCGACGCCGGGGTTAATCCGTGGACCACCGCGCGATCTAGATCCGGTCGGATCTACACGATTATACGGGTAACCCTATTTGCACAAAGGAATAATTAGCCGTAGGGTACTAACTCTCACCAAGGAACATGTAGTTGAGCCTTGTAGTTCTTCGGATCACAAGGCAAGCTTTGATCCGGAGTATTGCCTCGTCGTAGATCTCAGATCCGATTTTTACCCTCTCGAACTCCTGCCTTTGTGAGTGTGGACGCTCGCCGAAGAATCAGGAATTCTGAAATCTTCAGCTTCGGAAACTCTGAGGCTTCGATCTTCCAATGTTCGGGCAGAGTAACGCTCTCCAAGTTCCAAACCTTTTGCAAATGACAAAGGGGAGCCTATTTACTAGGCCCTCAACTGTGCCCGGCAACAAAATCTAGGTCGGCCACCTATGGGTGGCCGGCACTGGGCCGAGACACCCATAGGTGCCTTGGCCGAGCCACCCATGGGTGGCTCGGCTTTGGCCGAGCCTCCCTTAGGCGTTTCTGTTTCGTCGTTTTTCCGTTGTTTCCGTTTTTCGGTTGATTCAGACTCTGATTTGTTGATCTGATTTGGCAGTAGATCCGATTCCTGATTAGGCAGTAAATCCACTTCTGAGTTCGAGTCCGAAACTAATCTTGATTCGATCGTGATTCGTCCGAGTCCGCTCTTGTTTGGATGACTCGTTGACTCCCCGAACTGTTGGCTTGATTCCGCACGCGAATGGATGTATTCCGTTGCTTGCGTACGATTCGTCAACCTCGTCGCCTCGTTGGTTCGTCGGTTTGTGCCGAGCTATGCTAAGGGACCTATAAGCAATTTTATACGCCTACAGGCGTGGTGTTGATTCAGGATGGGAAGCCGGTGGAATATCATTCTGAGTTGTTTTCGGGTGCTATTGCGAACTACCCGACCTATGACAAGGAGTTCTATGCGTTGTATCAAGCGATTAAGCATTGGATAGTGTACTTATTAGGGAAGGAGGTGCTTGTGCACTCGGATCACAAGCCGTAGGAGTTCTTACATGCCCAGACGAAGCTACAGCAGGCACGACACATGAAGTGGATGTCGTATTTGATGGCTTTCAACATCATTATTAGGTACAAGAAGGGGGCGACAAACAAGTTGGCCGATATGTTATCTCGTCCACCGGTAAGAGCTTTATTGGTGACGACGCGTATTCAGCCCTTGGTTCCTTTGGAGTATGTACAGCTGTATGCATCCAGTAGAGACTTCGGTAGTGTGTTTGAGCAGGTGAAGGCTGGTCAAAAGGGGGAGTATGCACTTGGAGAAGATGGCTTGTTGTATCGTGGAACATCACTATGTATTCCGGAGGATGGTGATAGGTTGCAATGGATTCGGAAAGCACATACCTCGCGTGTGCAAGGGCATTTTGGAATTCAGAAGACGCTTCTCAATCTATGGCGACATGTGTTTTGGCCACGGATGCTTGATGATGTGACCAAGTATGTTGGAGGGTGTAAGTTATGTTGTATTTCGAAGCCTTCTAACAGAAAGAGGGGATTGTACCTACCACTACCGGTTCCTTCTAGGCCGTGGGAAAGCATATCTATGGACTTTCTAGGAGGATTGCCGACTACCAAGCGTGGGCATGACTATTTGTACGTTGTGGTGGACCGGTTCAGTAAGATGGTGTTTTTGATTCCTTGTAAGAAGACCGTGACGGGAGTGGGTGCAGCACAATTGTTCTTCGAGCATGTGTGGAAGCATTTTGGGTTGCCGAGATCGATCATTTCGGATCGGGACAGCCGGTTTCTCGGGCATTTTTGGGATTCTTTGTGGAGTCTGATGGACACTAGATTAAAGAAGAGCACGACCTTTTATCCACAAACAGACGGGCAAACGGAGGTAGTCAACCGGACTATGGTGCATATGTTGCGGGGGTATAATTCCAGGCATCCCAAGACTTGGGATGAGAGCTTACCATATTTGCAGTTTGCTTTTAATCGGGCGATTCATGGATCTTCGGGAAAGTCACCGTTTGAGACTTGTTATGGATTCTTACCGCCGAGTCCGTTTGATCTCGTGTTTTCAAGTGAATCTACGATGGACGGCAAGGAGGGGAATGAAAGACAACGGGCTCAGCGATTTCTGGAGAAGATTGCACAGATTCATGCCACGGTTGAAGCACAATTAAAGAAGTCACAAGCAAAATACAAGGCGAAGCATGATCAACATCGGGTTCCTTGTAACTTTGGTGTGGGCGATATAGTGTGGCTGAAATTGAGTAAGGAGAGGCTAAAAGGAGAAGGCAAGAAGTTGAAGCCTATTCGTTATGGTCCGTTTCAGATTCTCGATCAGATTGGCGACAACGCTTTTAGGCTGGATTTGCCGCCTTACTTAGGCATGTATTCGGTGATCAATGCCGAGTACTTGAAGTTGTTTGAGCCTCCATTAATAGATGATGAAGGTGATGACAAGGTGATCTTACCGCATGTTGATGACTTATGGTTTGATATGTAGGCATCAAAAATTGCCGATAGGTCCCCACGAACAGCTCAGTGTTAGGGAATGACGATGAACGT
>NC_033799.1:64503473-64556808 GCF_001876935.1 Asparagus officinalis | reverse complement strand
GCTCGAACCAGGAACTGCCTGATGAGTAATATAGCCGCAGTGGACGCTCTTATGCTCCTCTGTCAAACGCCACGACATCTCCCGTTTCACAGCCAGGCGCCTGAGCTCAGTCAAAGAACGGTGTCGAGGAATCTTCGGCAAATACATGAAACGACTGCCAGTCTGGTAAAGCCACTGCTCAGCTTCAATAAGTGCTGCATCGGGATCTCTGGTAGAGTCGCCAAACAAGAAGTCAGTCTTCCTGAGAGACTGAACGGAACCGGCATCCTGCACGAGAGGCGCATCTGTAATCAGCTGGCGAAGAGCTTGATGGCCACCTTCCCTCACCACTTGGACAACTTCCAACGACGTGCCCGGAGCAAACTGGGAGGTGAGCGGAATGGGCGAAAAGTCATCAGATGTTGAATAATACTCATCACGACGTCCATTCACCGCATGCGATGAAAAAGCTCCGGAAGGATATTCCACTGAAAACAAGCAGTTAAGTGTTTGTTAATTTCAGATATAAAAGGAAATTGAATTCATCTTACAAATTGGTAAGATAGAGTCATTGCCTTATAAAGGGCGAGACGATTTGGCCACATTGCGCATTTATAAGATAGGGTATATCGACAATATATCCCTGCCTTATAAAGCACAATGCAGCGTCAAAACGCCCCCTTTATTATGAGATGTGGTTTTGACCAAGCAAAACCCATCCTTAAAGCGTCGATCCTCACCAAGGAGAATCAAGGCTTTTCCCGATCGCCTCACCAAGGAGAGCAAAATGGGGTAAAAGGACTAATTTGCAAATTTGCAGAAAAAAGTGCTAATTTGTAAAATTTCTATCTTTAAAGCGTCGATCCTCACCAAGGAGAATCAAAGCTTTTCCCGGTTGCCTCACCAAGGAGAACAACGGGGGTAAAAGGGACCAATTTGCGAATATCCAAAAAAAAAGAGAGGACTAATTTGTAAATTTGTGAATATGCCAAAAAAAAGTAGCTCACCAGCATATGAGGGAAGCACGCCATCAGCCGATGCAGCAGGGAAACGACCTCTCGAGACTCGCGACATAAAGGCCTACAAAAGAAATCAAGAGGTCAAATCTAAAAAAAAAGATCACATTTTTATCCCCTAAAAAAGATAAGCTCGAGGCGCCAAATTATAATCCGAACCCTCACCCGTGGTCCCACAAATTCATAAATTGAATAAAGCATAAAAAATGTTGAAATTATGAAGGATATACCTGAGGAAAGGCTCGAGGATCCGACAAAAACTAGATCTTGAAAGTGCTCGAACCACACGCTCGAGGGGCCTGAGAGAAATTCCAAAAATGGAAGTTTCGAAGGATTTTTCAGTCAAGGATCAAAAGGAGTACTAGATCTAAGACGAATATCAAGTTTTTAAGGAGATCGGACGCTCGAGGGAAGAGAAAAGCAAAAAAGGAGGCAAGAGGGGGGCCGGCCCTAGGTGGAGGAAAAGAAAAAGAAAAAAGACCCCTTTTTATAGGGTGAACCGGGTTGAACCAAACCGAACCGAACCGGACCGGACCGGTTTTGAACCAGAATCCAAATTGAAGCCGAACCGAGCATCGAAACGACTTCAAATCGAACGACGATTTAGCCCATCATTCACTCACTCCTCTCCCATATGTTCGGAAGAATCGGAGGATTTTTTGAGCCGATTTACTACCTTTTTTGGCTCATTTTAAGCCGGTTCAGCTCATTTAGGCACATAAATCACTCCAATAAGGTATATGAGTATAAACTATTCCCTATTTTTGGTTTGAGAAGTTTCTGGAGAATATGTTTTTATAAATATTCTTAAGGATAACTCAACAACACTACGCCGGACAACGCGTTGCAAATAAAGACTCGACGCCAACAATCGATGTTTAGCTAAAAGATCAGGAATCAACTCCAAGTTTAAAATTCCGACAACGGTCAGACAATAAATGCAGCACCGGAACTCTTACAGATATTCGACAAAGCACCGAATAGCCTGGAAGATTGAAGGAATCAAGAACGGAGATCATTCCAAGGTCCCGTTACACCGACTGAAGGTGGGGACAATCATATCCAAAGTATTCCAGACTCTTCTATAAAAGAACGAGACTGAAATACTTTGGAGGGGGTATCTGTAGGCATATAAAACTGCTTATAGGTCCCTTAGCACAGCTCGGCACAAACCGACGAACCAACGAGGCGACGAGATCGACGAATCGCACGCAAGCGACAGAATGCATCCATACGCGTTCGGAATCAAGCCAAGTGTCAAAGAATCAATGAGTCATCCAACCGAGTACAGACTCAGACGAATCACGATCGAATCAAGATCAGTTTCGGACTCGAACTCAGAAGCGGATTTACTTCCAAATCAGGAATCCGACTCACAGCCAAATCAGATCAACAAATCAGAGTCTCAATCAACCGACTCACGGACAAAACCGGAAAATGAACATAACTCAAAAAAAACTCGGAAAACCCACACCTAAGGGGGCTCGGCTTAAGCCGAGCCAGCCATAGGTGGCTCGGCCAAAGCCGAGCCACCCATGGGTGGCTCGGGGGCGCTCGGCACAGTGCCGGCCACCCAGAGGTGGCCGACGTTTCTCTGTTTGCGGGCACTGTCCTGAGAGCCTATAAATAGGCCTAGAGATGTTCATTTTCAAAAAAGAACTTTCAAGAGCCGAAACTCTGCCGGATTGAAGAGTGAACTCGGAGCTTTGAAGACTTGAAGACTTGCACATTCGGATCTGATCCTCGGCGAGCATCCACGTCAGAAAAGGCAGGATTTCGAGAGGAAGAAAGAACAGATCTGAGATCTACACGAGATTACACTCCGGATCTAAGCTTGGTCTTAGATCTCGAGATCCGAGCGATTATTCCCTTGGTGGACTAATCCCTCCCGGCTATTATTCCCTTCGTGGAATAATACCCGTATAATCGTGTAGATCCGACCGGATCTAGATCGCGCGGTGGTCCACGGATTAACCCCGGCGCAGACAAAGAACCCACCAAAGCGAGCGACCGCAAAACAGGAGCTCACGATTTGTTCACAGAAGGAAAGTTGTAATTTTTACTTTGTTTTTCTTTGATTTAGTTGTAACCGGATCTATAAAAGACCGGATCTTTGTAATCCAAGATGACAATTATTTCAATGAAGAAAACAGTTTTCCCCGCGAACAGTAACAAATATAATTTGTTCTCTAATATGGATGAGAACACAATAATAGCCCACACTCAATGTTACAACTCTCACAACCCTAATATATTATGAATGCAAATACAATAAGCTCAAGTGGGTGTGTGTAAACAATGAGTGAAATCAAAATCAAAACTAAACTCAATTAAAATCTAGCATATAGAAATTATAAACAAAATAATAAATAGCTAGAAATGAGTTTAGAGATTCTTCTCTGAATAACAAGATGGAGAGATGGAGATTGAAGCCCAAACAAGAAGATGATCTCCTCCACTTGTGAAAACTTCTTCACAAACAAAACAAACCCTTAAACACACTTAAACCCTTGTTTAAAACTTGTTTAAAAACTTGTTTAAAACATTCTTAATCGACTTGAAAAGAGATCAGCAATTGGGTATTTATACCCACTCAAGATCTCAACAAAAACCCCAAACAAAAAGACAAAACAGCCCCAACAAATGCTCAGAAAATAGCCGTTGAAAAAAGCAACGATCATATAGTCGGTCGACCGGAAATTTCGTCGGTCGACCGACAGAGAGCAAAAACCCAAAGAAGCAATTCTGGACCATCGTCGGTCGACCAGTGCGGTCGACCGATGGAGCTTTCGGTCGACCGGACCGGTCGACCGCCCAACTCTCTGTCGCATGGTAAGAAATGAACAAATGATCGGTCGACCGGTACGGTCGACCGAAATCTGACATATGAAAAACATGTTTTGCTGATTTTAAAACACTGTTTAAAAATATCAAATAAATTCCAAAAAATATAAAACTTTTGGGAATGATTGTAGACATGATAATAAACATGCTACAATATAGTCCAAAACATGAAAATGTAAACATATGAGTTTGATGTTTTGACCTAAACCAACTTTTAAAACTTTACAAAATGATTTTATAGACTTAGTAAAACATGTATAAACTGATATTAAAGTCTACAAACTAAGAATACAATATTTTTACAAATACAATAGAAATTGAAACCTATGAGTATGTATATGAAAATATATTTGTTTCATATCTAAGTAGATAAACCAAATCACAATATGAAACATGTAATTTCATATTTATAAACATGAAAACTAAAACTTGTGTTGTATATATATGTGACTACATATATATACAAGGAAACCAATAAAATGTGTGTGTATAGATAATTGAGCTTAGAGTACTTAACACACATAATATAAATCCTAAACTAAATTACCCAAGCTTGATCTTGATCTTCAATTAAGCTTGACTTGGTACGCATTGCGGATGAAGCTTGAACTTGATCTTTAACTTAAATTGTACGATGCTTCACTCCACAATTCCGCCAACCTCCTTTGGATATGATCATTGAAGCTCTATTCCATCCATCCTCCAACAACGTTGTTTGTCTACAATACATAGGAATGCACAAACACTAGATGATGAGCAAAATCCGCAAGCGCACGGATTCGTTGTAGCTATCAAGGTCGATCCCACAAGGACTAGGGTTAATTACCAAATCTCACGTTATTCGACTAGCTAAATCAATGAGTAAATTAGAAGAGATTTAATAAAAGAAATAAAATAAACAACTAATCGGATGGAATTCAATATAATGAAGGACTAGGATTGGGTTATCACCACAACTTAGGTGTTCAATGATGGATTATTTCAATTCTTGGTGTTGGTTAATTCTAAAAAGGGTGAATTAGCCTAAATTAATCTAAAGCCTCTTTCAAGGTCTAAAGATCGTGCCTAATCAATCTCAATTAACCTACTTTCATGGAATCAAGATTAAATTAAACTCATTAAGCTTTATGCTAATCCAAATCAAATCCCCAAGGAATCTAGCCTACTTTCGTGGTTCGAGCTCCCTGCTTAATTTCTAGAGATCCGGTATTAATCTTCACCTTTCAGTCCTTCAATTAATTACCTATGATTGCTAATACGGTGATCAAGCGAATCAACAAGATTAAAACACAAGAAATTAAGTTTAAAGATCTAAACTTTCACCAAGAACATATATTAATTCATCATCAATCACCAAAAAGTTAGGTTCTTTCCCAATCCTAGACAAGAAATCTACTCACACATGATTGGAATAAGAGAATACATCTAATAATTATACAAATCAATCATAAGAAGAAATAAATCAAAGAGAGGAAAGAATTAACCCTTCTTTCAATTGAGATCTTCAAAATCAAAACTTGCAATCCAATCTTGCACAAGAAATTAGTGTCTTTCTTCAATACTTGAACTCCAAAATAATTGCTAATTGATGGCTAAGAGAACATAACAAAAGCTATCCAAAACCCTAAGTCAAAACATCTATTTATATGTCCCCAAAAATCTGTAAAATAACTAATTCCCGCGCCACCGGTGTGGTCTGCACCACACCAGGGTGTGGTAGGGGCTGTTTTGCTGATTTCGTGCTTGTTTGTACAGTCTTCGGTATTTTAGCTATAAATTTTGCGTCCGACCTCGGAATGAGGTGATTAAAGTTGCATTGGAATCCTGTTGAAGATATCTACAACTTTTATTTTTTGAGTTTTTCTTTATTCAAGTTGAATCATGGTCGAAATTCCAGTTCTTCATACTCGTGCATCCATTTTCTTCACGAACCATGCCTCCAAAATCTTGTTGTTGCTTCAAACTCTTGTAAAACTTCCAACGATCATCAAATCTTTCAATCTTGAGCCAATACCTACATATAAGAACACAAACAATAGCAGTATCCTCGATCTAAACACGAAATATGCATCAAACGCTCGTAAATCATGCTTGAAACACACTAAGAATGCATCAAACGCTCGTAAATCATGCTTGAAACACACTAAGATAATGCATATTTTACGTGTTTATCACTAGACAAACAACATTAGTAGTAAATTGTTTGTTAAACATCATCAAAACAAGAAGGCCAATAGTGGTGGGACTGAGCCTTCCGCTGGGGAGCATTTGATTGTTGTGAGGCATTAGCTCGAACTGTGCGGTTTCCTTCTGCTGCTCGCTCTGTTATCGGTTGATTCCTCAAAGTTAGACAATCTCTCTTGAAATGCTCGGGTTGACCACACTCATAACATCCACGGTGAAGTTGGCAATATCCGGAGTGATCATTACCACATCGGGGGCAGACTATTGACTTGTTCGGCTGGTTTCATCGATCATGACGAAAGGGAAATTTTGTTGTCACTGACCTCCTGAGCTGATTCGATGCTGACTTGTCAGTTGTGGCGCCTCCTTCAGTCCATGGGCGTTTAGTCGAGCTCTTCTTCTTATTGCGGATCTCATGATACTCTAGCTGGTCTTTCTCAATTTTAAATGCAGTCTCCACCAGTTTTGCATAGTTCCTGATCCTGAGATCCACTAGTTCCCCTCTGATATTTTCCCTAATTCCCCTTTGATACTTCTTAGCCTTATCAGACTCTTCATCTATCAGATGTGGAGCAAACCTTGATAGTTGAGTAAACTTAGCCTCATACTCCTGGACTATCATGTTGTTTTGCTGCAACTCTTAAAATTCGATAGCCCACTGATCCCTAACACCCTCCAGGATATATTTCTTATTCATAAGCTCTACAAATCTATCCTAGTCAATCTATCTCTGGGCAGCCCTTTCCAAGCTTAAGGTTTCCCTCCACCAATGTTCAGCTTCCCCTCTAAACATGAAGGAGGAAAATGACACCTTTTGCTCCTCCGTACAGTTTAAGACTGTAAATATTTTCTCCATTTGTAAAATCCAAACCTCCACTACCAAAGGGTTAGTAGTACCAGAAAAAGTTAGAGGTGTGAGCTTCCGAAATTATTCTACGGCTGTGTTCGGGTCAAAAATCATTTTCTTCATTGCGGAACTCATTACAACTTCAGTCGTTATAATGATTCAAAAGGAAGGACTTTTTATAAGCATCCTTACACAATGCAAATAAAAAGATTACAATTTTCTTGAGAACACACGCAGATAGATCATTTATCGGTCTTCTGCTTGTGCGGGATCTTTGTCGGTGTCGGGGTTTATCTGTGAACCATTGACTGATCAGATCCGAATAACAATTTTGTTGCCTTGTAAAGGAGACAAAAAATTAAAGTGACTATCTCGACAATAGCGAGATAATCACTCTTCTCGAGAATCGCAGCTAGGTACGATCGTAAGAAAAATGGATGAACGGGATGCAGATCTCTTGAACTCTTCTCCTCCTTGTGCTAAAGAACTCGCCAAGATCCCTTCCTCCTCTTTGAAATTTGTGCTCCTCACTCTTCAATTTGACAGGGCTTCATCGAGGCTCGAGAATTCCGGATCCGTGTAAATGAAGGGCCTAGGGCCATATTTGTAGGCTTCAGAAGCACGGTTTTCGGATAAGAATGATCAATTTGATCTTATCCTTAGTTGTAACCACTTAACAACATTCCAAGATAACTTCAGATCAATTAATGAGGCTTTGGATCAGAATATACTCAAATCTGGGCGGTTAACGGGCGAAATCAGCATTTTGAGGCGCGAGACAAACTTTGTGTCTTGGCCTTGGCAGAGACACAAAGTGTGACCGAGACACGAGTTGTGTCTCGGCCTTGGCTGAGACATGTTTTGTGTCTAGGCCACTCAGCCTTGGCCGAGACACATTTTGTGCCTCGGCTTTGGCCGAGACACGTCGTGTGTCCCGGTTGCGTGCCTTGACTTGTTTTTCACGTAATTGCTCCGTCCGATCTCAGAATGACATGATTCAAAGTGCGTTAGAAAACTAGAGAGGAGATCTAAAATCTCCTATAAGTAAATCATATGTGGAGTGGACAAGACACGAGTGGTGCTTCATCTTTCGTGAGTGAACCGTAACTCCCGATCGGATCGTCTCTTCGTTATTTCGCCGTCCCGTTGATTCGTACGCTTCGTCGACTTGATTCATACACTCCTTGATGATAAATAATTCCCTTTGACTCGGATAATGATGTTCATCATATTTTATCTTGAGCTATGTGCGGGAACCTATAGGTAATTTTTGACGCCTACAGATACCCTCTCCAAAGTGTTTCAGTCTCGTTTCTTTTATAGAAGAGCCTGGAATACTTTGGATGTGATAGGCCTAAGCTTCAATCGGTATAAAAAGACCTACAATTAGCTTTAGTTCTTGACTTCTTTGATTTTTAGACTATTCAGTATTTTATCGAATTGTTGAAATTCTTCCGACGCTACGTTTATCGTCTGACCGTTGTTGAAGTCTTGAAATAAAAATGGTGTGTTGATTTCTAATTTTAGCGCATGTCATTGAGTCGACATTGAACTGACTATCTTCATCGGGGATTTATATATGAATTATGACTGAACTCTATGGGGTTATCATACAATCTTAAAGAATCAGAGGGCGTGTTGACTGATATCGTAGGGCGTGTCGACCAAAGAGGCGTCATCTCATCTGGTTAGTCGAGATATCGAGTCGACATATGGGGTGTTGTTTTGTTTGACCGAGCTTCGTGTCGGCTGGCTTCATATCGGATGGCTTGGCTTGTGTCGACTGGCATCGACTTTCGAGTCGACACAGGAGGTGTCGACTAGTGTAGTTGGGCTTGGACTTGATTTGATACTTTGGAAAAATTTGTCGACGCGCTGATTTTCATTGTAGGCATTAACCAACGTTGACCTTCATCACAACGTGTTGACCATCGTTGACCTTCATCACAACACGTTAACCGGCGTTGACCCAAGGCTACGTGTTGACCAGTGCAAATACAGTTTATACTCATACGTTAACTAGAGTCTACATAGTTTAGGCTCTTAAGGGTTGGAGCGGGGAGGACCAATTTATACTCGTATACTCCTGTGAGTTTCGGAATTAGTTAAACCTCGTGTACCAGTTGAAGGTTTAAGGAGATGCAGTTTATACTCGTATACTCATCAGAGTGTGGGAAGAACAAGCTGAGAATGCATCAGACGCTCGCCAGGTTGAGCTCTTTGTGTGAGATTTGATTGTAGGGTCAGCCATTGGTGCTGAAACAGCTACTATCTCTTAAGTTACCGAACATCTGAAGTTATTATCCTCATAGCTTCGGCTGGAGTTGAGGTTAGCTCAGCTGTTCAAGTCATGAGACCAACTGGTGAAGCTGATGCATTAGTGATTTTTGTCCCTTATTATGATTACTCATTCTGTTTATAATAGATAAGCATAATACTCATAGGATTTTTGATAAACCTGTTAGACCCTAGAGGGGGGCGGGGTGATTAGGGTCTTATGCTAATCTAATCCCGATTAAATACCAATTAAAATTATATTGATTAATTTGTTCTTGCAAGAATAATATGAGATAGGTATGAATAAGAATGATATGAATAAGCACAAATAAAATATACGCTAAGCAAAACACAAACACACGATATGTTTACGAGGTTCGGTCACCACGACCTACGCCCCCGCTCCTCACCTTGAGGAGATCTCCACTATCACAATCCGGTTTGGAAGCCGGAACTTCTACACACTCGGTTTATAAGTTTAGCGAAAACTTTCACACAACAAACACTATGTAATCATACTTTACACACTAAGTGTAGGAACCTAGCCCATGTCCTCCTCCTCAAGTGCTCGGATACAACCTCACTCTAGGTTCGTTAACTGACGCCACTCCTATGAGATTCGACCCCGTCTCACGCCTCACACTTCTCTCGGTGTACAAGTGTAGTACAAGTGATACTCACAATAAAGGTTAAATACAATGGTTTGTTCTCGATAACAAATGAGAACGCAATGAAGCTCACTCTCACTAAATCACACACCGCTACCCAATAATATATAGTATGAAAATATTATAAGCTTAATACAGTGTGTGTGTGATATCAGTGAATAGAAAAATATACAACTCAAATTAAATATAGCTAAGTTATGAAAATGAATCAATAAGCTATATAGAAAGGAGCTTAGAAAACTTCTCAATAAACAAGAAGAACAGTAAATGATGATGAAGATATGATCCTTATAGTTGTAATTGAAAGCTTCTTTTTGTTGTAGAAAACTTCTTTTGAAACAGACTAACGAAATCAGCTTAAACAGCTCTTAAACAGCTCTTAAGCTTTTGTTAAAAACTTATTGTAAAACAAACTCTTGGTTTTATTGAAAGAGGAAGGCAATGAGGTATTTATACCCACTCAAAACATCAGTCAAAATAACCTTGAAAAGACCAAAATAGCCCCAGAGAATCAAATCAGAAAATAGCCGTTGGAAAGCAATTATGAGTTCGGTGGTCGACTGTGAGAAATTGGCGGCCGACCGCAAAGCACAAAATACAGTACAAAAGCTTTGAAACACTGGCGGTCGACCGCGACGGTCGACCGAGAAAGTCTCTGGATTGAGCCACGGTCGACTGTCACGGTGTTGACCGTGGCGGTCGACCGCAAACTGATACATGTCAAATTACAGGTTTTGGGCTGATTTTGATAATATGTTAAAAATATCAAATCAATTCTAAAAATAGTAAAACTTTGGGGAAAGTTTCTAAATGATAAAATAAACATGTTTGAAAAAGAATTTTTGGAAATGCAATTTTTATTTGTGAAAACTCACTGTTTTTGAAAAGTGTTCATAAAACCTGTTTTTCGTGAACATGAAAATTGAACTATGACTTGTAAACTTGTATATATATATCATGCATACATTATATATATATAATAAAGTATGAATGAGCTGTAAACATGAAATAAAAGCTATTGTAATAATGTTTGATAAAAAATCATTTGTATGATATAAAAAGTCAAATTTGTGTTGTGTTTACATATTGAGCTTAAATATAATCATACGATATATGTAAGCAAACTAATCTTATACCTAGGTGAATGCACACACATGAACTTGAATCTTTAACTCTTGATTGCCTTGTGTCAAAATCCTGTAAAGAGAAAAACAAACAACAAAAACTAGAAAATAGATTAGCTATAAATTGTTTGACAAATCATCATCAAAACCAAAGGGCCAACAATCTCCCCCTTTTTGATGATGACAAATAATTTATTTAATGATATGAAATTCATATGAATAAACCAAATGAATTAAACCAACATATTAAACCAATAATATGTAGTTTTTCTCCCCCTTTGACAACATCAAAAAGGGGAAAAATATAAAATAGGAGCAACACTCCCCCTGCATTCATGCACAGATTATAAATAGATGTATGGCTAATACCCCCCCTGTCAATTTGCATAAATGACATAAAAAGAACATATATGTGAGCTAAACATCCATAACCATCCATACACATCCATAAACATCCATAAACATTTGAAATTAAAAGCCAAACCAAGCTTTTACCACAAATAACATCCTTAACAACATGTTTTCAATACATTGTGCAGAGGATCTAAAGGAAAACCATAAAACGATACTCATAAGCTATCATAACCACAATAACCAGAAATAGTTCCACAATACACATAGTTTTCAAACACAAACCATAAAGTTATTACAACTCCAAAATAAAAGATAAGTATCCAGTTTTAGTTCAACAAAAAACATAAACCCAATATCATCAAGAATCAATCACCACCATCACCAGATGCAGAGTTGGAGCCAGATCCAGAACCAGAGCCAGAATCAGATCCTTCTTCAGAGCCCTCTCCAGAACCAGTGTCAGAGCTGGAAGAGGGATCCAGAATCCCAAGAGACTAATGCTGATAGCTGAGAAGAGTCCTAACATCCTTCTGAATACTTGAGACCTGAGTCTCAAGACGATCCATTCGGTCACAAACATCAGAAGCTGAGATAGTGGAAGCTCTAGACTGAGAACGAGAAGATGATGATTTTGTAGGATCAGATAAGGAGTCTGAAATTTGCATTCGGAAGAGAGAGACTCTATCAAAGTATTCCTTACTAGGATCAACTTTGGGTTCATGAGATAGAGCAACACCGAAGTGTTGTAGAATAAGAGTGATGAAGCAACCAAAGGGTAGAAACTTGAAATGCTTACATGCCATGTTTTTAAGGAAAACATTTGCCCAATTTACTTTTATCTTGGCAAAAATGGCATATACAACATTGACTTTGTCAGGAGCAAAGTGATCAAAGCTACCGGTCTTGGGAATGAGGTTCTGAGCAACAATACGAGCGATGATTTTGGCTGTAGGATTAAGTGATTTTTTGTTCATAAGATAGGAGCAACCGGGCTTAAACATGATATCGTTCACATCCTGATCGGTGTGATCAATAGACATAAACTCAACGTCACTTGACGGGATCTTAAGGATTCCTGCAAGTTCGTCAACAGAAAATGATATAGAAATGTTCTTAACAGATGTATTGATGGTATGGAGACCATCAGCTAAAGATGTAATAGATAGGTTTGCATAAAATAAATAAACAAGAAATGGATAATACGGAACCTTACGTTCCACATCTAACAAATCATGCAAACCAATAGCAGATAGAATTTCATGAATATTATAGATAGCTAATTCCTCATATTTGATATACCTACTAGGTAGGATTTTTAGCTTACAAAGTTTCCTATATTTCTTAACTAGGGGTTTGAGCAGTAGAAAATCCTCATAGTTAGAGGCAATAGATGATGATGAGAAACCAATATCTGGCTTAGATCTCTTCCTAGGAGGCATTGTATCAGAATAAAATCAACTAGGGTTTTGCAGATAAGGTTTAAACAGAAATTAAAAACCCTAGATAATGAATAATAGAAACCTTAGATAATGAACTCCTAGAACAGAAACAAGAACAAGATTGGTGAAGAGGATTACCCAACAAATTCAGGAGGAATCGATGAAGGAAAGAGCCGCGATCGAACGACGAGAGAACGACGAGCGACCATGGGGAAGAACTAGGAATTTGGGGAAAAAATTTGAAATGAGGGAAAATGAAGAGGTCGGGTCTTAGAGAAGGAGGAGCGGCTAGGATCAGTTCGAAATTAAGATCAAAGGTGATGATTGATTCGGGTTAAGAAAAGTATCCAAATAAAAACCGAAACTCGATAACAAAGTAAAATCAAACCTGTAAAATTCCCTCGCGGTCGACCGTGGCGGTCGGCCGTGAAAATCACAGGGCCTCAGTTCTGAGGCAGAAACTATGACGGTCGACCGTGGCGGTCGACCGTGAGAAGAATATCAGCAAAAATTTGTAAAATCTAAAATTTTGTGAAAAATTCAATTTGGATCAATGAACAATCTTGTTTTATAAAAATTATATCTATATATATAAAGTTTTTACTTAGTAATCCACAACAAACATTTTATTTTATCTTAACATCAAAGAAAAGCAACATTTAAGCTTAAAAACCAATCATTCAAAAAAAAACAAAAACAAAACAGTAATTATGAAACAAAACTCATTTTGGTACCCAAATCATTTTGGTACCACTAAAATTTGGGACATGACCCCTATCATGTAAATCCAAGGCCCTAGGGTTATGATCCCGCTTGGGCGTATTTTGTGCACCGATACGGTCAAAAAAAAATCATAAATATGACCCATGCGATTGCAATTTATGCAATGTAGGGGTTTTAATGGTTTACGTTGATCGAAATGATGTGCACGTGGTTCATTTACAAAAATAGATTTTTCTTTGTAATTATTTTGCAAACGAGAATTTCTTTTCAAATCGAAACAAAACATGGCCAAATGACCAAAACGACCACAATAATCACATTTGTACATATTAGCATGTTTATGATTTGTACTATGTGTGTGTATATATGTATGTGATGAAGAATCTTGATGGGATGCACAATCATGAATAGGCTTTTCAATCTTTTGTGCATTATGACAAAATTAGGCTAAATGGCCTTTAAGACCGCATATAGAACATTTGAGAATTTTGTCATACATGTGTGCATAGTAAATGGATTTTTTAGAAGAATTAACATTAAACTTTGCACACAAGTCCATAAGCTTTTTATTATTAGCAATACAAGTGTTTAGTGTTGAATCTAAGGTTGATATACGTTTTCTCATTTGATTCAACTCATCATTGTGTATACAAGCATTGCTACTAGAAGTAGGATAAACATGATTTCTTATCATAGATTTTAACTTATCTACTTCTAACATGGCATCACATTTTTCATGAAGCAAACTAGCATTTTCTATTCTCAAATTTTCATTGCATTCTTTAAGAATTATATTTTTATTTGTAATGAAATTAAACTTGGTGGCTAGTATTTCATGAGTGGATTTTATATTCACATACTTACTTTTTTACATCAATATAGCAATTGTGTAATTTTTCAAACTCAAGAGCAAGCTCATCAAAAGTAATAATATCATCGTTGTCAAGCTCGCATACCTCACTAGGGTTATCAACTAGTGGTAGTGTACATGGAGATGAGGCTTCTTTAGAACTCAAAGCGGGATTTTCTAACGCTTGTTGAATAGCCTCCAAGTCCCCTTGATGTGCTTCAATGAATTTTCATATGGTGTAAGCACTATCAAAATGAGCAAATTTGTTAGAAAAAGATGAGTGAAAGGCACTAAGCAAATATTCTAACAAAAGCTTGTTCATATTAAACATTCTTTTATCATCTTTATTCCAGTTGGATTTTTCCGAAGTAAGAATAATATAAGCATCCTCAATAATTTTCCATAAATCGAATTATTTAGATTGAACAAAAAGTTTGAATCTAACACGCCATTGAGCATATGGGAAAATATCCAAATTAAGAGCAACATTAATAGTGTAACCTAAACTAGATGCATCATATATATCCATAAAGATTATATGCAAGAAGCAAAATGTAATCAAAACTAGATTAGCACAAAAACGATAACTTAGATCTTTAACTCAAGGTGATTAGACCTTAAATCAAAGAGCACCAAGCTTTGATACCAATTGTTTAACTCAAGGTGATTAGACCTTAAATCAAAGAGCACCAAGCTTTGATACCAATTGTTAGACCCTAGAAGGGGGGTGATTAGCACCAAGCTTTGATACCAATTGTTAGACCCTAGAAGGGGGGTGATTAGGGTCTTATGCTAATCTAATCCTGATTAAATACTAATTAAAATTATATTGATTAATTTGTTCTTGCAAGAATAATATGAGATAGATATGAACAAGAATGATATGAATAAGCACAAATAAAATATACGCTAAGCAAAACACAAACACACGATATGTTTACGAGGTTTGGTCACCACGACCTACGTCCCCGCTCCTCGCCTCGAGGAGATCTCCACTAGCACAATCCGGTTTGGAAGCCGGAACTTCTACACACTCGGTTTATAAGTTTACCGAAAACTTTCACACAACAAAAACTATGAAATCATACTTTACACACTAAGTGTAGGAACTTAGCCCGTGTCATCTTCCTCAAGTGCTCGGATACAACCTCACTCTAGGTTCGTCAACCGATGCCACTCCTATTGGATTCGACCCCGTCTCACGCCTCACACTTCTCTTAGTGTACAAGTGTATTACAAGTGATACTCACAATAAAGGTTAAATACAATGGTTTCTTCTTGATAACAAATAAGAACGAAATAAAGATCACTCTCACTAAATTACACACCGCTACCTAACAAAAATATAGTATGGAAATGTTATAAACTCAATACAGTGTGTGTGATATCAGTGAATAGAAAAATATACAACTCAATTTAAATATAGCTAAGTTATGAAAATGAATCAATAAGCTATATAGAAAGGAGTTTAGAAAACTTCTCAATAAACAAGAAGAACAGTAGATGATGATGAATATATGATCCTCAGTTAGAATTGAAAGCCTCTTCTTGTTGTAGAAAACTTCTTTTGAAACAGACTAACGAAATCAGCTTAAACAGCTCTTAAACAGCTCTTAAGTTTTTGTTAAAAACTTATTGTAAAACAAACTCTTGGTTTTATTGAAAGAGGACGGCAATGGGGTATTTATACCCACTCAAAACATTAGCCAAAACAACCTTGAAAAAATCAAAATAACCCCAGAGAACCAAATCAGAAAATAGCCGTTTGAAAGCAATTATGAGTTCGGCGGTCGATCATGAGAAATTGGCGGTCGACCGCGAAGCACAAAATATAGTACAAAAGCTTTGAAACACTGGCGGTCGACCGAGAAAGTCTCTGGATTGAGCCACGGTCGACTGTCACGGTCGACCGCGATCCAATAAAAGGTAAAGATGGACTTTGAACTACTGGCGGTCGACCGTGGCGATCGACCGCAAACTGATACATGCTGAAATATATGTTTTTGGCTGATTTTGAAAATATGTTAAAAATATCAAATCAATTCCAAAAATAGTAAAACTTTGGAAAAAGTTTCTAAATGATAAAACAAACATGTTTGAAAAGGAATTTTTGGAAATACAATTTTCGTTTGTGAAAACTCACTGTTTTTGAAAAGAGTTCATAAAACTTGTTTGCATACATTATATATATAAAATAAAGTATGAATGAGCTGTAAACATGAAATAAAAGCTATTGTAACAATGTTTGATAAAAAATCATTTGTATGTTATAAAAAGTCAAATTTGTGTTGTGTTTACATATTAAGCTTAAATATAATCATACGATATATGTAAGCAAACTAATCTTATACCTAGGTGAATGTACATACATGAACTTGAATCTTTAACTCTTGATCGTCGTGTGTTGAAATCCTGTAAAGAGAAAAACAAACAACAAAAACTAAAAAATAGATTAGCTATAAATTGTTTAACAAATCAATATCAAAACCAAAGGGCCAACAAAACCCTCAACCATCAATGAGCTTGAAGTGCCTTTACCGACTACCATTTGAATCGGGCTAACATGCAGATTGCTTAAGTCCGTTCCACATGTAATGTTGCGCTAAGAGAATAAACTCTCTTAGACTTGGTGCCATAATATTGAATACATAGACTTTGTCATTTTCGTGGGAACGGACCACCCGGTAACGCGTGTTAGGCGTAGACTTAGCTCTGATTAGGGATTGAGATAATATCCCATAGACATGAATTCTGGTATCTTTTTCACGATAAAAGACTAACCGACAACACGTGTTAGGCGTAGGCTTATCTCTAATTAGGGATCGCGATAATATCCCCCAGACATGGATTCTGGTATCTTTTTCGTGGTAAAAGACTAACCAATAGTATGTGTTAGATGTAGACTTATCTTTATTTAGGGACCGAGAAAAGTCTCTCGTGCATGAAACATATGGATTTTGGTATTACGATATCGAATACGTAGACTTGGTCATTTTTACGGGAACAGACCACCCGGCAACGTGTATTAGATACAGACTTATATCTATTTAGGGATCAAGATAAAGTCTCTCATGTGTGCGAAGCATGGATTTTAATGTTGAGAGATTGTGTCTTCTCTTGGGGCAAAGAAGAACCCGATGCTGGAGAGGAAGAATTCTATATTTTATCTCCTGTTGCAAGAGAAACTCAAAGTGGGATCTTCACTTTGAGAATCGAAAAGATTTAGATAACCCTATCTGTTTAAAGGTTTGATTATCAAATCTGAAGGGGGATTTCTCGTTTATCGAGATGAAATTCTGACATTGGCCCTAACTGTTTAAAGGTTTGATCAGAGGGGATATTGAGACGATCCTAACTATTTAAAGGTTTGATTGCCCGGTGGGGGTGGAGGTCTTTCGTTTATCGAAAAGGGACTCTGATTTTGGTCCTAGCTATTTAAAGGTTTGACCGAGTGAGGTTTAGCAAGCTTGATTGGTCTTTAATATGCTTGACTTGGTAATCTCACGGATGAAGCTTGAACTTGATCTTTAACTTTGAATTACAAGGCTTCACTCTACTATTCCGCTAACCTCAATTGGATATGATCATTGAAGCTCTATTCCATCCATCCTCCAACACGTTGTTTGCGTAGAATAAATACGAAAACACAAACACTAGACAAACAACATTAGATGTAAATTGTTTGCTAAATCACCATCAAAACAAGAAGGCCAACAATCTCCCCCTTTTTGATGATGACAAACAATTTACAAAAATGAATATATGCATGAAGGAAATGAACATATACAAGATAATACACATGCATATAAACAAGGAATTGTATACTCACAATATTTCTCCCCCTTTGACAATATCAAAAAGGGGACAAAAGAATTAAGAGAGCGAAAGCTCCCCCTACAAATAAGCATTGGTGAGTATAAAACAAGTATAGGGATTGCTCCCCCTATCAAAATGCCTTAATGAATATATGCAATGAATGAAGACATATATAAATATGTCATTATGAAGATAGTGTTTCATTACACTAATGTAAAAACTATGTATAAAATAGATTTATGAAATCAAAAGAAAAAGAGCATGAGAATCATGCAAAATGTTTTCAAATGAAAACAAATCAATCAAATGAAATCATAAATCACAAGTAAATCATACAAGAACATAAAATCAAGTCATCATTGATTTTCAAAAATCAAGAGAGGTAATTATATCTAGCTATTGAGCTAGTATCAACCCATGTAAATATTTTAGCATCCGGTAAACAAGATTTGGGAATAAACACCTAATAAATCCGGAAGGTTATATAAACACAAACCTCTTATCAAAATCAAAACAAATAATCATGAAAACAAAAGATTTGATCAATTAAAAATTTGTTTGCATAATCAAAAGATTTTAAGACATAATTTTCAAAACCAAGAAAAGGAAAAGTAAGAACACTAAAATTCTTGGTTTAAAATTTAAATTTGTTTTGGTACCCAAGAACTCTAGGTATCAAAAGATTTAGGGACATAACCCCTATCATTAAAGCTCAAAGCCCTTGGGTTATGAACCCATTTGGGCGTATTTAGTGTACTAACACAGTCAAAGCAATAATCACTCAAATGAACATTCCGATTGCAATTTGTGCAATGAAAGAGATCCATTTGTTTTTGTGGACCATTAGCTCGTGCACGGGAATCATTTGCAAATAAAGATTATTTTTTAAAATTATTTTGCAAATGAGAAACATTCTTAAACAATGGAACATATTGCAACTTAGAAGCTTTTTGTATATCAAAACAAAATTTAGCAAGATGTCCAAACATACCATAAACATCACATTTAAAAGCATGTGGTCTACTAGAAGCATTTGGCAAATGAGATTTTCTTTTTAAATCAAAACAATATTCGGCCAAATGATCAAAACGACCACAATGATCACATCTATACATATGAGCATGCTTATGATGAACAATGGGTGCATGTGTGTGTACATGTGATGAAGAAGCTACATGAGATGCACAAGGAGCATTGACATTTTTATGTTTGTGTGCATCATAGCAAAATTTAGCTAGATGGCCTTTACGGCCGCAAATAGAGCACTTGTAAACTTTGCTATATATGTGTGCATAATGAGTGGATGATTTCTTAGACTTGGTACACATATCCATAAGCCTCTTATGATTATCAAAGCATATTTTCAAAGTTGAATCTAAA
This sequence comes from Asparagus officinalis, assembly GCF_001876935.1. Classification (NCBI taxonomy): domain Eukaryota; kingdom Viridiplantae; phylum Streptophyta; class Magnoliopsida; order Asparagales; family Asparagaceae; genus Asparagus; species Asparagus officinalis. The sequence continues at coordinate 64,537,307 of NC_033799.1, read as the reverse complement.
GATGAAATGCGATTATTCATAAGATTCAAATCTTTATTTTTAGGCACATATGTATTTTTAGAAGTAGAACATAAATAGTCATTTATAAAGGTAGCGGTATCATTTTGTATTTTCTCTACTTCTAACATGGCATTATTTTTGTCATGAGTCAAGTTAGCAATATCCAATTTTAAATTTTTATTTTTTAAATTTAACATATCATTGTTTTCTTGAAGAGTAATACTTTCTTGAGAAATGATATCAAATTTGGAAGCTAACTTCTCATGATCGGATTTTAAATCTTCATGCTTGTTTTTTAAATCAATAAAATTATTTTGCAATTTGTTAAAGGCATGCAATAATTTTTCACTAGCACAAGCAAGTTCATCATTAGGTAAATCATTATTGGGCTCGAACTCGCAAACCTCACTAGGGCTATCGCCTAGTGGCCGTGTGCATGATGCTCCATATGAACTTGAGGCGGGATCCTCCAAAGCATGTCGGATCGCCTCCAAGTCCCCTTGATGTGCTTTAATAAATTTCCATAAGGTATAAGCACTATCAAAATGAACAAACTTGTTAGATAAAGAAGAATCAAGTGCATTATGTAAGAATTCCAACAAAAGATTGTTCATAATAAATAATCTTTTATCATTTTTATTCCACTTGGATTTCTCCAATGTGGTCACACTATAAGCACAATCAATGACTTCCCATAAATTAATATTTTTAGATTGAACAAATATTTTGAATCTAAAATACCATTGAGCATAAGGGAAAATATTGAATTTAGGAGCAATACTAGAATCATAGCCTAAACAAGATGCATCATTCATATCCATAATTTGTAAAAATATGCAAGCGAGATACAAATACAATCAAAACAAGATTAGCACAAAAAGATAACTTCGATCTTTAACTCAAGGCGATTAGACCTTAAATCAAAGAACACCAAGCTCTGATACCAATTGTTAGACCCTAGGGGGTGATTAGGATCTTATGCTAATCTAATCCGATTTTATGCCAATTAAAACTAATTAACAAATATATTCTTGCAAGATAGATATACAAAGAGTTATGTGCAAGAATATGCAATATAAACAATTATGATATATTCAAGGATATGCAAACACAAGGGTAACATAAACAAATGATATAGTGGATGAAATAAACAATGAGAGAAAAGCTATAAAGATGAACAAATATAAGTGGCTAAGCTAAACTCAAACAAGCAATATGATCATGGAGTTCGGACCTTCCATCCTACGTCTCCGCTCCCCACTCCCGGGGAGAAATCCACTATCACGATCGGGTTTTCTACGCTTACCCGAATAACGTTTACAATCATACTATGTCAGTTTTCAACGATCACCGATCAACGTATACACTCACTCACAATGTCGGTTTTCAACGTTCACCGATCAACGTCCACTACTCACACTCGGTTTTCTAGTTCACCGAAAACTTCACAACAACACACTCGGTTTTCTAGCTCACCAAAAACCTTACACCATTCTTAATGTAACAATAAATGGTTTGTTCTCTCATACAAGGTGAGAACTCAATTAAGCACAACTCAATGTTACAATCTCTCACAACCCTAATATACTATGTATGTAAATACAAAAAGCTCAATGTGGGTGTGTGTAACAAAGAGGTAAATCAAATCTAAACTCAATACAAAACTAGCTTTAATAAAATAATAATCAAATAAATATGCAAATGTAAAGCTAGATAAGAGTTTAGAAATGCTTCTCTGAAAAACAAGATGGAGAGATGGATTAAGATGAAGCTCAATCAATGTAGATGATCTCCTCCACTTGTGTAAAACTTCTTCCCAAATAAAACTCTTTTAAACAAATACTAAACAAACTTAAACCCTTGTTTAAAACTTGTTTAAAAACTTCTTGAATCATGAAAATAGTTATGGCAAAGGGGTATATATAGGGTAGAAGAAAACAACTCAAAAAATCTTAAAAACCCATTAAAAAACAAAAACAGAAGTTACCATTAAAGTTCAATGGTCGGATGCTACAGTAATAGTGGTCGACCATGAAGTTCATCAAAACTGAGAGAACGTGCAGAGAGTTTGACGGTCGACCGCACTGTAGCGCCGTCGACCGCGGGTACTGTGGTACTGCATATCCAGCTTTGTAAAATTAATTAAAAATAGTAAATAAACTCCAAAAATTATGAAACTTTGAGGGAAGGTTTTAGACATGTAGAAGAACATGTTAGAGAAATAATTTCTGAAAAATCATTTTTATTTGAGAGAAATAAATGTTTGAACACAGATATACAGTTTCTAAAAATCTGCTGACATACACTATTTTGTAAAATCAATTAGGCATAGTAAATCAACTCCAAAAATGGTAAAATTTTAAGAAAAGTTTCTAAACATGTAGATAAACATTTCAAAGAAAGAATTTCTTAAATATCACTTCCCATTTGTGAGAAAGTTTCTAAACATGTAGATAAACATTTCAAAGAAAGAATTTCTTAAATATCACTTCCCATTTGTGAAAACGCATCTGTTTTGTAAAAATATCACTTCCCATTTGTGAAAACGCATCTGTTTTGTAAAAACATGCACGAACATGCACGAACGAAAAATATGATTTTGTAAATTCAATTAAGCATAACAAATCAATTTCAAACTTGATAAAACTTTGGGAAATGTTTGAAAATGTGATTTTAAACATGTTACAAAAAAGAATTTTCCAATTTGCATTTCTCAATTCTGGAATCTCATTATTTTGCAAAATCACATAAGTATGGACTTGTAAAAGCTTGATCTTAACAAAATGAGTTTAAACACAGTTTTGAAAACTTTCCAATAGATTTATAAACTTGATAAAAGATATAAAATAATATCGTTAAGTCTATAATCCAAAACGACGATAAACCAAACCAAACGTGTGTGTGTGTGATATTGAGCTTGATGTATTAACACACATAATATAAGCCCTAAACTAATTTACCCAAGCTTGATTGGTCTTCAATATGCTTGACTTGGTAATCTCATGGATGAAGCTTGAACTTGATCTTTAACTTTGAATTGAAAGGCTCCACTCCACTATTCCGCCAACATCCATTGGATATGATCGTTGAAGCTCTATTCCATCCATCCTCCAACACGTTGTTTGCCTAGAATAAATACGAAAACACAAACACTAGACAAACAACATTAGATGTAAATTATTTGCTAAATCACCATCAAAACAAGAAGGTCAATAATCATGAGTCAAGCTCGCCTAAATGTTTGACTCGCCCACACGAGTCAAGCTTGCCTGGATGCTTGACTCGCCCCCACGAGTCAAGCTCGTTTGGATGCTTGACTCGCCCGCACGAGTCAAGCTCGCCTGGATGCTTCGCTCGCTCGCATGAGTCAAGCTCGCCTGCAGAAAGTTCGCCCGCACGAACCAAGCTCGCTAACAGGTTTAATCTTGCCTAAACGCTTAAGGGGTTCACTAGTCAACCTCGTGTATTCACCAATCTCACCTGTAAGCTCGTCAAAGCATTCAACTCGCTTATGAGCTCACCTGCAAGCCCGCTAAGCTCGCCTAAGCGGTTAGTAGCTACTTGCTTGCCTTGTGGGAATGGGCATACCTACTTCCCATGACTTAGTGGATGGAGCACGGCTCTCATCACCTATGAGTGGTCACATCCCACAATTTGAGGGAGGGGTTATGGTCCTCCTCAACTATAATCATGGGAATAGTCACTTACCACAATTTAAGGGAGTGGCCATGACTCTCCTAGCTATTTATAAGCCACATTTGGCTACATGAAAGGGGGGATCCAGAATTTTGATAAAAAAAGCTATCGGGTTTTGGAGATCCTCTGGGCTATTTATTTCGGCTCTTTGCAAACTCTTGCATTTTAGCCTTCTTTGTGCATTTGGCCTTGATACTCATTAAGCTTGGGTATTCAAACTCAATCACACGAGCTTCTACCACATATTGAAGCTCAACCACAATTTTGATTGAATCGTCCAAGGGAAGCAAACTCGACGCAAGCATTCGAGGGAGGCATCCTATCGCTACCAAAGAACCCATATTAAACAAGAAGAGCATTTTCTTCGCTTCTGTTGTAATTTTGATTCTTGGTTTGTAATTGCCATTCAATTAATACAAATATTCTTTGGAGATCAATTTTACATCCAACAAAAGATGGCGACCATAATGAGAGAAACCATTTTTTTCGACGAGATGGTGGTGGCGTAATTCGACAAAATTGCGGCAAGGACAATTGTCAAGTCCCTCATGATTGAGTTTGACCAAGCCAAGTATGAAGAATACTTGTCCTCATCCTCTTCTGGTGGCAAAGCATCTCGCAGATGCCGCAAAGTAGTGCGTGTGACCCAAACCCAAGTGGACGAGGCAACCATGCATGAAAGCTCTACCCGAGCAAAGGCAGGGGTTCTATCTCCCCCAAGTCAGTCAAGGCTGATCCAGAGGCCAAGAATGCAAGACAAAGGGCTGCTTGTTAGGTTGTCAAGCGATCCACGTAGGCCCCTATGCAAAGGAGACTATGATTCGTGTCGGCGTGGACCATGCCTTCGCCGACAACATGAACAAACCTCTCTCAAAGAGAGCCAAACAGCGGCGATGACAAGTTCTTGCCATCCAAGAGGTGCAAGCCCTCGACTCCTATGACGGCCTGAATTACTATTCAGGCCTGAAAAGAGCCAAATAAGAACGCAAAGTTCTCAATTTTGGCGATTTGAGCCGATCAGGCGAGCCTATCTACTCAGGTAAGTTTCGCTCTATTAGAAAAGTTCCCGGAATTAGCGAAGTGAGTGTTTCAGGCGAGCTTAGCGGTTTAGGCGAGCCCTACTCTGTGAGCGAGGTTCATAATTCTAGCGAACCGCTCAAATCAACCAAGCCCACCAAGTTAGGCAGGCTTCGCTTTATAGGCCACATTCTCAATTCTGGCAAATTGAGTTGGTCAGGTGAGTCCTCTAATTCAGGTGGGCTACCCAAAATAGGCGAACTCCATCAGGATTGCCTGACAACCAAACCTCGCCCACCTGCGGACCTTCGCCATAAAGGTAAACAATGGTTCACCAAACGGGCAAAGCTCGCCTGAATGAACAAGTGGCACCTCGCCTGTCGAGAAGAGCTCGCCTGACTCGACACTTGGTGAATTTTCCAAGTGTTCTCACATGTCTTCTTTTGAACCTTCTTCGCTTGATTGCGCATTTGGTCCTTCTGACACCGGGGGTTGTCACCATTAACCTACGAGGGATCTCATGGAGCATTTAACTTGCAAGCACACGATTCATGAGGCAAATCCTCAGTGTTACTGTGAGAGGCTCATTAAGGCAGTACTCGCTGAATGCCAGTGTACCGGAGCACCAAAACCATTGGTGTTCGAAAGGCTTTCTCAGCAGCCTCCAGAGTCAAGACCTCCTCATCAGAGATGCAATCCTCAGAAGAGACAAGCTATTGATGATTTAGAACTCCCAGCTGCCACAGTTAACATGACGGGAAAAGGTAAATCCAAGCATTCGGATTCATCGGATCCAGAATTTTCCCCAGGATTGAAATACCTCCCCATGAACATGAGGGTGTCTACCAACACACATGTACTCAAATGGGGTTACCATCCCATTTGATTACGCGTTCTTAGCGCCCATCTTTGATGACGATGGTAAAGTTTGCTCAGTAATGGCAACATCTGAAGCCTCAAGTTCAGTTCAGGGCAAGCATGCAAAGGTGCACATTGTGGAAGTCCCTAATGAGGTTGCTAGGAGATTTGAAGAGCAGCAGGCTGCAATAGCCATGCAACAAGTGACCCTTAACTCCATGAAAGAGATGTTTGAGCAGCTTCTGAGCAAAAAGAAGAAGAAGAAGAAAGCGAGGACTTCACACACTCTACAGAAATCCTCAGAGAACAAAGGATGGGAACCTACTCCTCACACGATGGAAGGAGAAGATAACCCGGATCATCTTCAGACTTTTCATCCAAGTCATCGGGAGGGACGTCTGGTGCTAGCAGTACTTCCCTGGACAAAAGGCTCGACGAGTTCCAAAGCCAGCTCAATGCCCTAAAGCTTTAGAGAGGCATGAACGAGCTGGGGGTGGTCAGGCTGTATCCAGTTGAATGGGATACAGTCCCCTACCCAGCAAAGTTCAAACCTATGAGCTTACTCCCATTTGATGGAAAGGGATCTCCCTCACATCATATCTATTACTTCTTATCTTAAACAGGTTTTCTCACGGGGAACGATCCTATCCTCACTCGACTGTTCATTGGCACTCTGAAGGGGAAGGCCTTTGAATGATTCCACAAGTTAGAAGCAGGCTCTACCAAATTATGGGCTAATATGGAAACGTTTTTCATGGCCCGCTTCTTTGACGATGACACGAAGTGTTGATGGCCACTCTGCTTGCTAAAAAGCAAAGAAAAATGGAGTCGGTCAACGACTCCGTAAGGAGATTCAGGAACCGGTCACTTCATTGCCGGGACCGGGTCTTTGAGAGCACCTTAACATCCAAGAGGTGCAAGCCCTCGACTCCTATGACGGCCTGAATTACTATTCAGGCCTGAAAAGAGCCAAATAAGAACGCAAAGTTCTCAATTTTGGCGATTTGAGCCGATCAGGCGAGCCTATCTACTCAGGTAAGTTTCGCTCTATTAGAAAAGTTCCCGGAATTAGCGAAGTGAGTGTTTCAGGCGAGCTTAGCGGTTTAGGCGAGCCCTACTCTGTGAGCGAGGTTCATAATTCTAGCGAACCGCTCAAATCAACCAAGCCCACCAAGTTAGGCAGGCTTCGCTTTATAGGCCACATTCTCAATTCTGGCAAATTGAGAATAGGCAACCTCGCCTGTCGAGAAGAGCTCGCCTGACTCGACACTTGGTGAATTTTCCAAGTGTTCTCACATGTCTTCTTTTGAACCTTCTTCGCTTGATTGCGCATTTGGTCCTTCTGACACCGGGGGTTGTCACCATTAACCTACGAGGGATCTCATGGAGCATTTAACTTGCAAGCACACGATTCATGAGGCAAACTCGCCCGAATAGGCAACCTCGCCTGTCGAGAAGAGCTCGCCTGACTCGACACTTGGTGAATTTTCCAAGTGTTCTCACATGTCTTCTTTTGAACCTTCTTCGCTTGATTGCGCATTTGGTCCTTCTGACACCGGGGGTTGTCACCATTAACCTACGAGGGATCTCATGGAGCATTTAACTTGCAAGCACACGATTCATGAGGCAAATCCTCAGTGTTACTGTGAGAGGCTCATTAAGGCAGTACTCGCTGAATGCCAGTGTACCGGAGCACCAAAACCATTGGTGTTCGAAAGGCTTTCTCAGCAGCCTCCAGAGTCAAGACCTCCTCATCAGAGATGCAATCCTCAGAAGAGACAAGCTATTGATGATTTAGAACTCCCAGCTGCCACAGTTAACATGACGGGAAAAGGTAAATCCAAGCATTCGGATTCATCGGATCCAGAATTTTCCCCAGGATTGAAATACCTCCCCATGAACATGAGGGTGTCTACCAACACACATGTACTCAAATGGGGTTACCATCCCATTTGATTACGCGTTCTTAGCGCCCATCTTTGATGACGATGGTAAAGTTTGCTCAGTAATGGCAACATCTGAAGCCTCAAGTTCAGTTCAGGGCAAGCATGCAAAGGTGCACATTGTGGAAGTCCCTAATGAGGTTGCTAGGAGATTTGAAGAGCAGCAGGCTGCAATAGCCATGCAACAAGTGACCCTTAACTCCATGAAAGAGATGTTTGAGCAGCTTCTGAGCAAAAAGAAGAAGAAGAAGAAAGCGAGGACTTCACACACTCTACAGAAATCCTCAGAGAACAAAGGATGGGAACCTACTCCTCACACGATGGAAGGAGAAGATAACCCGGATCATCTTCAGACTTTTCATCCAAGTCATCGGGAGGGACGTCTGGTGCTAGCAGTACTTCCCTGGACAAAAGGCTCGACGAGTTCCAAAGCCAGCTCAATGCCCTAAAGCTTTAGAGAGGCATGAACGAGCTGGGGGTGGTCAGGCTGTATCCAGTTGAATGGGATACAGTCCCCTACCCAGCAAAGTTCAAACCTATGAGCTTACTCCCATTTGATGGAAAGGGATCTCCCTCACATCATATCTATTACTTCTTATCTTAAACAGGTTTTCTCACGGGGAACGATCCTATCCTCACTCGACTGTTCATTGGCACTCTGAAGGGGAAGGCCTTTGAATGATTCCACAAGTTAGAAGCAGGCTCTACCAAATTATGGGCTAATATGGAAACGTTTTTCATGGCCCGCTTCTTTGACGATGACACGAAGTGTTGATGGCCACTCTGCTTGCTAAAAAGCAAAGAAAAATGGAGTCGGTCAACGACTCCGTAAGGAGATTCAGGAACCGGTCACTTCATTGCCGGGACCGGGTCTTTGAGAGCACCTTAATCGAGATGTGTTGCAACAATCTCTCGATCAGCATTTTGTCCAAGGTCGGCGCAGTGAAATTCCGGACATGGAAGGAACTTGTCAGCCAAGGCAAGAAAGTTAAAAACATGATCAAAAGGCTAGAAGCCGAAGAGACTCAATCTAAAAGAGGAGCTTAGAACCAAGTGCCTCTAGAACCCTTCTTGGTCGAAGGGGAGAGAGATCATGGCTGTTGAGACTACTTCAGCTCCCAAATCGGTTCAGAGGCAAAAGCCTAAATCTTCTGAGCTGGGACCTCAGAGGCAATACGACTTCAAAGAAGATCAAGTCATTGCTACCTTCGACACCCTCCTCAAGAGCAACAAAATCAAGCTGCCAGATGTCAAGAATCCTGAGGACTTGAACAACACAGATGATCCGAACTACTGTGCTTACCACAGAATGCTTGGTCATCCTACTTCTAAGTGCTACATCCTCAAGGACAAACTCTAAGCTCTTTATGACGCTAGAGTCTTAAAGAAGGAGAAGGTGCAGAAGAAAGTGACTACTAACATGGTCACTTTGAAATTTAGGACAGGTTTTCCCGAAGTCATGTGCTGGCTGGTGTTGTGCCCATCCCTAAGGCAGGGTTGAAGGTCATCAATGCCGATCCTCATAATCAATGGGAGAAAGGTTTGGTACCACAAACCTTACCATCAGGGCAAGTGATATGGGTCCACCCCGATCTCCTCGATGCCTAGCAATAGGCTCCTAAGTCTTCAAAGAAGTCCAAAGGTAAAGCCGAACTCTGTAATGTTGTTTTTGCTATTCCATATGAAGACAAGGTAGAAATGGTAACCCTTACCAACTCCGACGACGAGGTGGACACATTAGCTACCAGAGCAGGGAAAAACATTACGAAGCACTACCTTTCAATGGTAGAAAATCCAACAAAGCCACCGGTAGGACCATCACCAGCAATCCAACCGGATCCTGGTAAGCTGAGTTCAGGCGGTCAACCCTTTTGGTTTGACTTACTCATGCAACTAAAGAACATTCCGGCCAGAATTACCTTGTATAAACTACTGTTGTTATCCAAGTCTACCCGAGAGGCTCTACGAGAGGCACTAGCTGCCTCAGAGGCTTTTGCCACGCATTTCTCGCCTACTTCGGAAGAGGACACGGAAAAGGGATGCCTGTAATGCTGCCAGATATCCAAACAGTAGATTCCCTGCATTACCTTCACTCCTGATGATATGCTCATCAAGAGTACATCTCACGACCGACCCCTGTACTTCACAGGGTACATTAGTTCTTCTCAGGTGTACAGAATCCAAGTGGACCTAGGGTCTGCACTGAGCATTGGCCCCCTAAAACTCATCAAGCACTTGGGGGTACCTCAAAAGAGGTGTCTGCAATGACTACTACTATCTTTGGCTTTAACGCCATAGGAACCCGACCGCTAGGAAAGATCCACCTCAAATGCCGGCTGGATGACATGAAGACAGAAGTGACCTGCTATGTTATCGATGTAGAACCTTCCTACAATATGCTATTGGGTCAGTCATGGATCCATTACAACCGGATAGTCCCGTCCACATTACATCAGTGTTTGAAGTATGTGGACAACTATGATCAAGTAAGGACGATGTTCGCTAAGAAACGACCCTTCAATGGAAACGAAAACTACTTTACCGACTCTTCACCTTACCAGGACCCTGAATCGGGCAACGAGCCACCATTCGAGGAACTTAGTAGCAACAATGAGGCTGATAGTGAGTCTGAGAGCAACGAGGGTCTTGTCTTGAATGACATTGAACCCATTGTAATCGGCTATGAAGGCCTCAATGTAACTGACGCTGATGAAGCGAACAAGTTTATCTTGATTGAAGATTTTAATTTTGCTTTCTTGTCGTCTAGTTCAGAGTCTAGTAATGATAACTCTAACAGTCTAATTATAGGGTTATATAATAACTCTTCTTTTTTACACTTGCATGTGCCCTCGTTGTTTGTCACAGACAAACAGACGATCGAGTCCTCGCAAGCAATCTTTGTCGTACCAACCCATAATTATCAGAAAGATATTATCTTTGAAAGGATAGATCAACCTATGCATACGTTGTATGACGAGTCGAAAGGCGACAAGCCCACCCCTCAGTTCTCACACTAAGATCAAGTAGCAAAGCGTATGATGGAGAACATGGGTTATGATTTCACCCACAAAGAGGGCTTAAATTATGGCAAAGGGCAAAAGACGCTTGTCTGACTTGCCTATGTGCCCAAAGGAAAGCCCGACAATTACTTTGATAAAACTCGAAGAGGGTTAGGCTACATCTCCTCTTCATCAGAGTCATATTGTGATTTTAGCGAATAATCCGAAAGAACTCATTCCAATGATTCATAATCAACATCATCGATGTGGGATTTAGATGTTAGCGTGGAGAATCTATTCAAGGACCTCACAATCAACATGGCTACAGCTGATCCCACCAAAATCAACGAGGACGCCCAGGTCCTACTTTACGATGAACCATGGGATCGTCACGTTAGTGCCCAATGAAGTGCTCAGTTTGAACAATGTGAACCACCCACGGAGGACAAAATCCTCCAAATAAATATGGAAGATAAGGTTAGCCCCAAACCCGTATTTATAAGAGACAACTTACCTCCCCAGGAAAAAGAAAACCTTATATCCCTCATTCGGGAATATATTAATGCCTTCGCCTAGAATTACGAAGACATGCCTGGTCTTGATCCTCAAAGAGCCATGCATCGTCTCAACATTAAGTTGGATGCTAAACCTATCAAGCAACAGCAAAGACGATTTCATCCATAAATTATGGAGGCGATCAAAGCTGAAGTGAAGAAACTGATTAATTCAGGCTTCATCAGAGAGGAACAACACCCCGATTGGGTGGCTAACATTGTTCTGGTCCTAAAGAAGAACGGTAAGATCCATATATGTATTGACTTCAAAGACCTCAATGCCGCATGTTCGAAGGACGAATTTCCCTTAACCATTACCGACGTCATTATCGACAATACGTGCAGGTTTGAAAGGATATCTTTCATGGATAGATTCACGGGGTATAATAAAATCAAAATGCACCCTGAAGATGAGAAGCACACTTTATTCAGAACACTGGTAGGAATATACTATTACACAGTTATGCCCTTCGGACTCAAAAATACAGGCACTACTTACCAACACGCCATGAGCACAATCTTCTAAGATCATCTATGAAAGATAGTCGAATGTTACGTGGATTACTTGGTCATGAAGAGTCGCATCGGAGATGATTACCTTCAAGACCTGAGAGTGATGTTTGAACTCATGCGATCTCATCAATTAAAGACGAATCCCACAAAGCCATTTCTAGGGATGTCTAGCGGTAAGTTCCTCGAATTTTTCGTCACGACAAAGGGGATCCACATAGACCCCGACAAGGTACAAGCTATTCAGGAGCTCCAGCCACCCAGAAATCTCAAAAAATTGAGAGGACTGCAAGGGCGTCTGGCTTACATCTGAAGATTCATCGCAAATCTTTCGGGTAAGTACTAACCCTTCTCCAAGCTAATGAAGAAAGGTGTCTCCTTCGCATGGGACGAAGCATGTCAATAAGCGTTCGATAAGATCAAGACTTATCTCTCAAAACCGCCTATCTTGGCAGATCCTGTCTCGGGGAAACCCTTCTTGATTTATGTATGAGTGATGAAGCATTCTCTCGGTGATCTCTTAGCACAAGATGATGATGCCGGCCATGAACAAAGCATCTATAACCTGAGTAGAACCATGAAGGGAGCTGAACGCTGATACCCAATGCTCGAAAAGGAATGTCTGGCCCTAGTGTTTGCAATTCAAAAGATGTGACACTACTTGATCGGTCAAACCGTACATGTCATCTCCTGGATGAATCCTATCCGAGTTTTCATGACACAACCCGGCTCTTTAAATTGGCATTTGGCCAAGTGGGTACTCTTGCTATCCTAATACGATATACTCTTCATGCCATAGAAGTCCGTCAAAGGGCAAACAATTTGCGATCTCATGGCTAGTCATCCGCTAGATTCGAAGACCGTTCTTTTTGAAGATATGTCGGATGAGACCCACGAGGTCAATGCGACTTCACAGAAGGAAGTTTGGCAATTATTCTTCTATGGTGCCTCTCGTGTAGGCACATGGCGTCGCTAGAGTCGGGGTAGTCTTGGTTTCTCCACAAAATTACGTATTACCCCAAGCTTTCTCTTTAACGGAGCCATGTTTCAACAACGTGGCTAAGTATAATGTGTTGCTCATTAGACTCGACTTTGCTAATGAGTTAGAGATAAAGCATCTCGAAGCTTACAGTGACTCTCAGCTTATCGTCAAACAAATGATAGGGGAATACGAAGTCAGAAACAACGACTTAATCCCATGTCATAAAGCAGCTATCAAACTAGATGAATCATTTGAAAGCTTTCGCATTGAGCATGTGCTTCGCTCTAAGAACACGCATGCAGATGCATTAGTATCATTGGTAGCCAACCTGGCTCAACCGCTAGGAACAAGTCAACACGTCACCGTCGCAAGCCGGCAACTCTTTCATTTGGAGGATGCTCTGGAAGTGAATGTAACTCACCAGAGCATGTGTCAACTCGAATCGAGAGATTGGCATATTCTATCATTGACTATGTCTTATACGGCGTACTCCCTTCATACGTCAAAGAACGAGAGTCTGTTCACGGACGCGCGCCAAAATTCTACTATGATTCAATAACAAAGGCATTGTATCGTAAGTCATATGAACGAATGTTGCTTCGGTGTCTGTCAATGACAAAAGCACAAGAAGCCCTGTGGGAAGCCCATGATGGTACCTGCGGAGCTCATCAACCCGGACCTAAGCTTTAGGATCGCTTGTGAAGAATGGGCTACTATTAGCTCAGAATGGTCAATGACGCAGTAGCTTATGCCAAGCACTACCATGTGTGTCAGATTCAACCCAATTACATACATCGACCACCTGAAGACCTACACCCGACAATGACTTCGTGACTGTTTGAAACATGGGGGATGGATATCGTTGCATCGATATCTCCGCCATCAGCAAAAGGTCATCGCTTCATCCTAGCAATAACTGGTTGCTTTTCTAAATGGGCTGAAGCTGTTCGTTTAAGAGAAGTTAAAACTAGTGATGTGATCAAATTCATCAAACATCACATCATCTACAGATACGACGTGCCAAGACGTATCATTCATGGCTACGAATCGCAATTTGTTAGTCATACGTTCACTCAGTTCTGTGATAAATTCAGAATACAGAACCTCTCTTCCACGACTTATAATCCATCAGCAAATGGATTAATCGAAGCTTTTAACAAGACGATCATTAAAATCTTAACGAAGCTGACATCTGCCAGCAAACACGATTGATATGGAAAAAGCTCGGTGAAAGCTTATGGGCGTACCGCACTACGGTCCTCACCCCAACATGCACCACACCTTCTTCATTGGTATATGATTGTGAGGCCGTATTACCTTTGGAAATTTAGATTCTGTCCCCACACATCACACTTGCGATGGGGATGACCACTGAAGAAAGTCATCAACAACGTCTCGCAAAACTCGAGGCGTTAGACGAAAAGCGGCTTGAAGCTCAACAACACATTGAGTTCTATTAGGCCTGAATATCCAAGGCTTTTGATAGTCAAAGAACGAGAGTCTGTTCACGGACGCGCGCCAAAATTCTACTATGATTCAATAACAAAGGCATTGTATCGTAAGTCATATGAACGAATGTTGCTTCGGTGTCTGTCAATGACAAAAGCACAAGAAGCCCTGTGGGAAGCCCATGATGGTACCTGCGGAGCTCATCAACCCGGACCTAAGCTTTAGGATCGCTTGTGAAGAATGGGCTACTATTAGCTCAGAATGGTCAATGACGCAGTAGCTTATGCCAAGCACTACCATGTGTGTCAGATTCAACCCAATTACATACATCGACCACCTGAAGACCTACACCCGACAATGACTTCGTGACTGTTTGAAACATGGGGGATGGATATCGTTGCATCGATATCTCCGCCATCAGCAAAAGGTCATCGCTTCATCCTAGCAATAACTGGTTGCTTTTCTAAATGGGCTGAAGCTGTTCGTTTAAGAGAAGTTAAAACTAGTGATGTGATCAAATTCATCAAACATCACATCATCTACAGATACGACGTGCCAAGACGTATCATTCATGGCTACGAATCGCAATTTGTTAGTCATACGTTCACTCAGTTCTGTGATAAATTCAGAATACAGAACCTCTCTTCCACGACTTATAATCCATCAGCAAATGGATTAATCGAAGCTTTTAACAAGACGATCATTAAAATCTTAACGAAGCTGACATCTGCCAGCAAACACGATTGATATGGAAAAAGCTCGGTGAAAGCTTATGGGCGTACCGCACTACGGTCCTCACCCCAACATGCACCACACCTTCTTCATTGGTATATGATTGTGAGGCCGTATTACCTTTGGAAATTTAGATTCTGTCCCCACACATCACACTTGCGATGGGGATGACCACTGAAGAAAGTCATCAACAACGTCTCGCAAAACTCGAGGCGTTAGACGAAAAGCGGCTTGAAGCTCAACAACACATTGAGTTCTATTAGGCCTGAATATCCAAGGCTTTTGATAAGAAAGTCAAATACAGATCTTTCAAAGAAGGAGAGTTGGTCCTTGCTATTCGATGATCGATGATACTCAACTCCAAAAAGAAAGGAAAATTCCAACCCAAGTGGGAAGGACTATTCGTAATAGAGGCAGTATATTCGAATGGAGCTTATCGTCTCGTTAAACCAAATGACGATAAAATCATGATGCATATTAATGACAAATTCATGAAGAATTACTACCCATAGTCTTCCTTCAGCTCCCATAAAGCTTGTTAACAATCACCTCTGATAGCTGATCTCTTCCAAATTCTCCCGTCAATCCTCTTCAATAGGATGACAGGTCTACACAAACTATCATGTTAATGATTACCTCTGATAGTCAATACCCATCATTCCCACAAATGACGTTGTTCATCAAGTAGTAACCTACCATGCGATGAGTTTCTACCTGTCACCCGATCAGAATGGTGATCTACCATGCAATCACTTACTATCTGATCCATGCCAAACGTTTTGTTTTATTTTTTTAGAACGATCGATGATAGTGGCCTACCATGCATTGTGCCCTTGTTCTAATCAGTCGTTATACTCCTACGTCCTTGAACGACTTAATTTGAACACCGTCAGTCCTACAAATGATGTTGTTCGTTGATATTGGCCTACCAAGCGATTTGCCTTATCAACCCCAATTCCTGAATAACAACCTACCAAGCAATGAGTCGTTGTTCGAACCTCTTAAGTAGTGAACTTACCATGCGATGAGTCTCACTCTTAAACTTTTAGGCTAAGTTGTCACACCAAGCGACATAGCCTAACCTGATTATGACTTCATTATTGTAATTATCCTAACGCCTTTAATGGCTAAGGGTAGAGAAAAATTTTTAGCGTTAAGTCTAAAAGAAACTTCTCGACAACCCACTATACTGAG
Organism: Asparagus officinalis; assembly: GCF_001876935.1. Lineage (NCBI taxonomy): Eukaryota > Viridiplantae > Streptophyta > Magnoliopsida > Asparagales > Asparagaceae > Asparagus > Asparagus officinalis. The sequence goes on along the minus strand of NC_033799.1, from coordinate 64,521,373 downwards.
GAAAATACTATGGCTAGCCCAATTCAAATGGTAATTAGTAAAGGCAAATCAAATCCGTTGATAGCTGAGAGTTTGCTAAAAATCCTAAGTGTTGTTAGTCAACAAAAAAAATAAAAAAAATAAAAAAATAAAAAAATAAAAAAATAAAAAAATAAAAAAATAAATACACAAGATATTAAAAGCAACAAATTGGATAAAAAGATAATTTTATTCATGAACAAGAAATTTTTAGTACAAAATTCACTCAAAAGAAAGCTAAAAATCTCTCAATCGTGACTCTATATCTTGAATTGCCTTGGCGTGCTTCTTCTCGAACTTGATCAGGAGCTCCCGACGAATATCTTCTTAAGAAAGTGAGACGATGTCGTCAAGCTTGGTCCTCATCGCTTTCAAGGCTCATTCTTGATCTTTGAGATCGCCGATGATCAGCTGCTGCTGATTCTCAAACTCCTCCAATTTGCCCAACACTTGTTGGCGAGCCTGCTCCTTGGTAGCCAAGAGGGTTTGCGCCTCTGCAATAGCCTGCTTGACTTTGGTTATATATGACGCTAAGTCAGTCAAAACAGAGTTGGCTTTTCGGCGCTCCTCGTCAAGCTTCTCGGGCTTAGCAGTGGCCCGCTCCATCTCCTCCTTTAGCCGAGTCTCTTTAGTCATAGCCTCTTCTGGAAGGTGCTCTCGCTCTTTCAGAGCTGATTGAGCCTCTTCAGAAGCTAAGTTAATGATATTGGAGCTTTCAGATCAGAGGGCAAGCAGCTCTTGAATGTCTCTCTCCACCTGCCACAAGCGCGTGTGGTACGGGGCAGTTGCAAAGGGACCAACTAGCTTGATCAGACTCTACATGTGTATTTGTAAGATGGGCTTGAATTCCTAAAAGGGGCATCCTTCATCCAATGCTAACTTAACGTTGACATGGAGAGTGGATTGAAAGTTAGCGATGGTTTGATCCATAGATCTTTTGCGCATGCGAGCAGCAAGAGAGACGGGAGTCTCATCGGTAGCCAGAGTTTTTGTCAGAGCTTGAACCAGAGCGCTCATGGCCACTATAGCGGGAGTGGTGGCATACACCATCGAGACTAGGGGTCCCACCACTATTATTGAGGTCTCGATTGAGGAAGAGACCATATATAGCCTTGGCAACCGGTTCAACGATTACGGAAGTAGGGGACGAGGCCGTAATGGTCATTTGAGTCGACGCCTCTTCTTGAGTCGGGGCCTCTTCTCCTGGAGTTGGTACCTCTTCTTGAATTGGCACCTCATCTTTTTGTGTCGACACCTCCTCTCCAATCGGCTCCTCCTCTTCTTGAATTGGCGCCTCATCTTTTTGTGTTAGTGCCTCTTCTCCAATTGGCTCCTCCTCTTCTTGATTTGACACCTCATGTTGAACCGGTGCCTTCTTCCTTCTTTGTCCTCCTCCGCTTGAGTCATCACCTCTGCGAGGAGGTCTACTTGTTCAGTGGAGTGCAGTCAAGGCGAGTTTAATGCTCCCACTTGAGCGGCTCCCAACAAGCTGCTCCACTCTCCCGTAGCCTTAGAAGTTATGTCACCTGCAAGAACAAAATAAGAGTTAGCTTATTTACTGAAATAGTTTTTGAAAAGTAAAAAAGTGAACAATTTAAATACAAGGAACGGTAGCAGTTGGTGCTTGAGCAGGAAGAGGACTTATAATTTTCAAGTCCTCAACCGAAGAATCAACGTCGGGAGAGTGGTGAAAGTCGGTGTCATCCTCACCAGAGTAGTCGAGCGGATCCTCTTCTTCCTCCTCCTCATCAGAAGGGATATGAATCGCCACGTTTGTCGATCCTATGTTAAGTTGGAACAAACATGAGGTGATCATATTCAACTTAGCAATTAAAGGAGGAATAAAAGAATATGTACCCTCCGAAACGATCTGTTGGTCATGTTGGTCCAACACTTGTTGTTCGGCAACAAGCATCATCGTTGGGGCCTCTGAAGTTGACGAGGTTGGGTCCATCATAGCAGTAGGGGTTGGCAAGATGGATTCGGTGGCTGACAAGGTCATCCCAAACTTGGTTCGGGATCAGTTGCGGCATGGCCCTCTCCCATTTCAATATCTATCACCATCGACTCGCGACGAGCTTTCTTGGCCACCTCGTCATCAGAAATGCTAACATCCATCTCCCGTTGACGTTTCGACGAAGTCGGGAGATCACAAGCGAAAGCGGGCATTTGCACACGCTCAGCTATTGTTCCCCGAGCTTGCTCCAAGTGCCCCCAACCCTAGCCAACTCCTCAGCCACCTCTTGTTCTCTGTAGGGCTCGAGCTAAGAGGGATCGTATTGAACAGGGAAATCTGATACCAGGAAATCAAATAATCCCCCATAGAGCCCCTCAAGATCATCATCTTCTTCAATAGGAGCCTCTTCTGACTCCTCAACCTGTCGATGCTCTCCTTGCCTCAACGCATGGGGAACTTCTCCTGAGCAATTCCTCTACATCATCAAACAGGACTCATGGGGATTAAACACCTCTAGAGTCGTGTTCGCATTCCGATACCACTTACAATACATAAGTGTTTGGCAGAACGTGCGGTCCCTGAGTGGCAACTCAAAACGTACTCCAGTGCATCCTGCGTGGGTTCAGAACCAACCCTATGTGCCACCTATAAACCCTACCTCATAACTTAACCGAGGGTTGATATTCCCCACATATAATTGGTCGTACCCGAACTGGCAGGCAAAACGACTGGGAAATAGGGCTCTATATAACAGGTTGAGCCCGTCCGAAGGACATGATAGCCCGGTCGAATGTTGACCAGCCATCGAAATCCACCTAAGGATAAGGCGGTGTGGTTGTCCCTCGTCGATGTGTCCCAGAGAGACTCGCCATATCCTCCACTGGAGAAGTATGGAAAGCGCCGGTAGAATTCATAATTGCTGAAGAAGGATAACACCCTAATCATTTCAGCAATGTCTTTAAATTTCCATGAACTCTTCTCCAAGCGTTGGACAAATGGGATTATCTCCCCTTCCTAGTGCACTACTGGCATGCTCATCAAGCACTCGCGGCACTGTACAAACCATGCCATTAGATATGTGTATGGTAGGCTGATGCAGGGTTGGGAGTTTTTACAACTTCTTCTCCTCCCTCATCCTCAACGAATGACACTCGGCAGAACTACGTCGTTAGCTTGCGGAGCCCACTTTGTATGCACACCACCATCGATGGCACCAATGCCTAGGATCGTTCATAGGCCAAACGGACTGCTGGATAGACTGCCTCCATCGGGATTGTCTCAAAAGAATGTGTGGGAACCACACATCTCTTTAGCCACAACATCAGATATCCGACAAACAGGGCCTTGGTGGATATCGAAAACATGGCTTAGTGATGGAACAATTCAAAAGTTGTTCCTACCTTAAACTCTCCTTCGTCATGTTCAAGAGTTTCTGGGCCCCCACATTTAGTTATTCTCTTCTCCACGGTCGGTTGATCACAAGTATACAGCGGCATGATGGGGATCTTCTCATCATCAGTATTTCGAAAGAGGTAATCAGTCCAATTCTTATGACTGATTCTCGAAGTCCTCTTCTTCTTGACCTTGTGATCTACTCCCCTGAAGGTATTCAAACAAATGTGATAATGGCAGAGAAGTTCCCAGAGGGTCTCCACCGCTTGGGGAACCTTATCAGAGAGATACTCGATCTCTCGCTGGCCTGGAACGTATTCTTCGTAGGGGAACTCTCCCATCGGCTATCCCGACACTTCATACATTTCATGTAGTGCCAGGTCTAATTCTCCATTGGGTGTGAAAAATGTGTCGTTGTCCAGGTAATATAGTTCTAATATGCTTTGGAACTAGGGGGTGTTGATCTTCAGGCTATATTACGTGGCCCTGATGGCAGAGTATAACTCTGTGCCCTTCATGTCGGAGTTCTCCTCCAAGATGAACTCCGTGATCCTGAACCACCAGGGACTGTTGCCAGCTAAGGAGTGGATCCATCCCGGAGCCCTAAATTCTTTGGGGGAAAATTGCCCCCCAGCTCTAAAGAAGCGATGACGAAAGGTCTCCGCCATCGCAGCCGTCTCCTCCATCGGCAAATCGCTCTGTAGCAGACCTGGATGCAGAGCGGTGACACACTTGCAGGAGCTATCAATGCAGAATGGCACAGAAAATAGCCAATACGCCTTTACTTGTAGAGAGACACCAGTCGTGTCTCTCATCTAATTCCAGCTCCAAGGCTGCTACCCAGCCTCCATCAACTTCCAATCCCGCTCGTATTGCTCCTCTACCTCCGGTGAAGCCCTACGGTAGTGTGGATCTCTCCAAGTTCAGGATTCTGTTAAAGGATCGCCTTGGTCCTCTACATGAATATCGAGACAAAATTCCTGTTAAGAAACACTTGGGTCCGCTGAATAATTCCCGAGCAACTATTCAGACTGGGGGTCCCTCCTAACAAATTGATTCCTAGAACCACCCACTTAGGGGTGTGTGTCAAGAATCAAGAGCCCATTAGGGTTTCACCATCACGAGGGGTGCTTCCAGATGTGTGACTCCTATGAATTCCAGCAAGGTGTTACCTATTCAGAAGAAAATATGTTCGATAGAAGACGACATTATACCTGAAAATTCAAGTAAACAGTCAATAGGTTGCTCCGGCCACAACGCCGATGAGTTATACTATTGGATTGGGGGTACAAACAAATCTCGAAAGAGAAGTACACTAGGATCAAATTCTCACTACCCTTGTGTGAGGTTAATCAGGACAGTATTATCAGTATGTAGCTACCCCAGGATTGCTCCACGGAGGGTCTCGGTATTCCAAAGGCTTTCCTCTGAAGCGTCGAATCCCAAGTCAAGGCGTTTCCACAAAAAAAATCAACCGGTCAAGAGGACGAATTCCCTGAAGTCACTATCAACATGGTTGACAAAGGAAAGTCAGCGATTGCCTCGAACAACTCTAATCCCGACTTTTCTTTGAGAAGAAAAGTCAATTCAGGAATAGTCCAACGAATATCTTAGCTCCAGCTAGAAGCTGTCAGACATGGCGATTACCCGAGGATGCATGAAGGACTATCTTCGGAATACGAACTTTCGAGTACTTGCTCCACAATTGCCTCCAACGATACAATGTCTAGTATAGGACGAGCTCAAGAAGTATTCATGATCACTACTGAATAAGTGGCTCAACTTCTTTAAGAAGCCTTGGCCAAACAAAAAGAAGATTTTAAAATCGAAATGGAGATGGCTATGCAATGGGTCAAGGATTTACATGCCCTACAACTTAAAGATTTATCAAATAATTATGGTGAATCCAGTCGTCGTAACACTACTAATCAGGTAGATAGCAATTCGGAAGTTGAAGAAAATATCAATGCCGATACACCTCCTGACAACATGGACACTGGGGGTGGTCCCATCGATAATAACAATGCTGCGGGTGGCCTTGTTGTTCCTCCCCAAAATCGCCCGAAGAAATATGCAGGCAAGGATAAAAAGATGAAGGATCTGGAAAGCAAAATCAATGCCTTGATGACTGCTCAAGAGGTGAAGAAGCCCGGTATCCCGTGTCCATAACCAAGAGAGTGGGATTCAATCCTGTACCCGATGAAGTTTAATCTAATTAACTTCACGCCGTTTGACGGGAGAGGTTCACCCACTCAGCATTTAATCTACTTCAAGTCTCATATGGGAATGATCTCTAGACATGAACCCTTGATGATTCGATCATTTGTAGGCACCCTTCATGGGGACGCCTTCGATTGGTATCGACGTCTCAAGCCAGGAAGCATCAATTGCTGAGACGATATGGAAAACTCATTCCTCAGCAATTTCTTCGACGATGACACTGAAGTATCAATTGGAGCTCTTTTGGATGAGAAGTAGAAGAACGGAGAGTCAGTTGACACCTTGTCAAATACGTCCGAAATAAGGTGATGAATTGCCTAGATCCGGTCACAGAGGAGTTCATACTCCAGACCTACTATCACAATCTCTCCCTCGATGTCCTTGAAGTCATGGGGTTATCCCCTCAACCACCTGGAAGGAATTAAAACTACATGGAGAACAGGTCGAGTACTTCCTCAGAAGAAAGAAGGCGAGAAGCCAGGTGACAACACATGTGGTTGTTGTTGATGTTAATCAAATGTTACAACGACAACCTCAGAAAACAGTGAAGGACTCCAGATCCAAGGTTCCAGAAGGAGTATCCTTTCAAAGATGATGAAGTTTCAGCCATCTTGAAGTACCTCCTCGCCAATGACAAAATTTAGCTACCACCTATTAAAGATCAGAGGGGAACTAAGAAGATTATGGATCCGAAATACTGTGCATACCACAAGAGGGTTCTTCATCCCACCAAAGCTTGCTTTAGCCTCAAAAAAATCCAAGGCTTAATTAACTCCGGCATCATAACAGGAAAACAAGCCAACTAAAGACGACCTATACTCCAATGGGTATACAAGTATAAACTGTTTCCCAAACCTCCAACTGGTATAGAAGGCTAAATTGTTCCGTACCTTTGATAGGAAGTTCCTGGAGAATATTACACATAATATTCTTAAGGATAACCCGACAACATGGTCGAATACAATTAGATTCAAGTTCGCCAAAGAGCTAGGGATGGAATACCTCAATGCATTCCAATGGAAAGTTCTTAGAGAATACTACACATGGTATTCTTAAGGATAACCCAAAACCAATTGATTCTTAATCAGGATAAAAAATAATTAAGAACCTCCCATTGTGGCTATTAATCACTTTTAAGATGATTAAAATCCTCCCACTATGACTCCTAGAGCACTCTTTCGTCGAGATGAGATTCAATGACTTCATTAAGTCAAATTTCCTCGCGAAACCACTAATGTGTAATTGTGAAGTGATTGACGATTCACAGTCCTCCATTATAAAATCCCTCACTGATCAAATAAATTGACGATGGGTCCACAAAATTCTTCATGATTACATCCACTCAAACTCCCGCTGTGTTTGTGCACTCAACACTTGTATTGTTAGAATCCAGACATAGTATTGGAAATTTCAAACCCCCTCGTGTTAAAGTCCTTGCAACTTAACATCAGAAACTCCTACTGTATTGCCACAGTGATCTGTACAAATTAGCACTCCCACTGTTATTTGTACCACCCCACTCCCACTCGGAAAAACATTTAAACAGTTAGGACCATAACCCAAATCCCCTCTTGATTCCTTCCATGAACGAGAGGTCTACTTCCAAATTGGACGATTAAACCTTTAAACAATTAGAGTCGTTCCAAATCCCACTTGGTCAAATCTTTAAACAATTAGGACCACAACCAAAATCCCCTCTCGATTCCTTCCATGAACGAGAGCTCCGCTTCCAAATTCAAATGATCAGACCTTTAAATAGTTAGGATCGTTCCTCCATTTTCACTTGGTCAAACCTTTAAATAGTTAGGACCACAACCAAAATCCCTTCTCGATTCCTTCAGAGAATGAGAGGTCCACTTTCAAATTCGAACGATCAGACCTTTAAAAAGTTAGGATTGTCTTAAACTTCCTTCGATCAAACCTTTAAATAGTTAGGGCCAAAGCAAAAATCCTCTCTCTATTCCTTCCATGAACGAGAGGTCCACAAATTAAACGATTAGACCTTTAAACAGTTAGGGTCATCTCAAAATTTATCTTGGTCAAACCTTTAAACAGTTAGAACCAAAACCGGAATCCCCTTTCGATAAACGAGAGGCTTCCACCCACATCGAGTGATCAAACCTTTAAACAGTTAGGATCGTCTTAAACTCCCATTTGGTCAAACCTTTAAACAATTAGGGCTAAAGTTAGAATTTTATCTTGATAAATAAGAAATTTATTTTCAGATTGGATAACTAAACCTTTAAAGAGTTAGTGATATCTAAATCTTTTTTATTCTTAGAGTGAAGATCTCACTCTTAGTTTCATCCTTCAGGATTCTCGAAGTGGAGATCGCACTTTGAAATTTTTTTTGCAGCAGGAGATATAATATAAAATTCTTCCTCTCTAGCATCGGATTCGTCTTTTTGCCCTAAGAGAAGACACAATCCATACCTTACACGCATGGGGGACTTTATCTTGATCCCTAAATAGAGATATGTCTGCATCTAACACATGCTGTCGGGTAGCGCATTCCCGTAAAAATAGCAAAGCCCACGTATTCGACATCATGACAGGTTGTTATTAATAATGCTGAAATCCATGTCTTACACGTATGGGGGATATTATCTCGATCCCTAATTAGAGATAAGCCTACGCCTAACACGCGTTGCCGGGTAGTGTGTTCCCGTGAAAATGACAAAGTTTATGAATTCGATATCATAGCACTAAGTCTAAAAGAGTTCATTCTTCTAGCATAACGTTACATATAGAACGGACTTAGATAATCTACATGCTAGCCCTACTCAAACGGTAGTCGGTAAAAACTCATCAAATCTGTCGATGTCTGAGGGTTTACCAAAAATCCTATAATGAATAACTTACAATGACGAATTCGCTCTTCTAACTCGGAGAGCTTCTCTTCATAAAGCTTGTACATGCTTCATCTTCAATCAACTTTAATAGTCATTGATGCATCAGCTTCATCAGTTGGTCTCATGACTCGAGCGCCTAGGGTAGCTTCAGAGATAGTAGTTGTATCACCATCTATAGCTGGTCCTACAATCTAATCTTGCACAAAGAGCTCAACCTGACGAGCCTCTTATGTATTCTCAGCTTGCTATTCCTACACTCCGATGAGTATATGAGTATAAACCGCATCTCCTTGAACCTCCAACGGGTACACGAGGTTAAACTTATTCTCGAAACTCCCAGGAGTATACAGGTATAAACTGGTCCTCCCCGCTTCAACGCCTTAAGAGCCTAAACTGTGTAGACTCTAATTAATATATGAGTATAAACCGTATTAACACCGGTCATAAGTCAATGTCGGTCAACGCAGTCAACGTGTACCCATGATTCAACACCGATCAATGCGTCACAATGAAGGTCAACGTCGGTCATCGCGTAGTCGTGAGTCAATGCCGGTCAATGCGTAATCATGAGTCAATGCTGATCAACGTGTAGCCACGGAGGTCAACATGTAGTCATGGGTCAACGCCAGTCAACGCGTACCTATGAGTCAACACCAGTTAATGCGTACCCATGAGTCAACACCAGTCAACATGTATCGATGAGTCAACGCCGATCAACACGTTGCGATGAAAGTCAACGCTGGTCAACGCGTTGCAACGCTAGTCAACGCATTGACAATTTTCGTTGAAACAAGGCTCAGATCAACTCTCGGTCAAAGGATAATTCTGGGATTTCAATCATGATTCAGACACGAATCCCCGACAAAGATAATCAGTTCAACGTCAATTCAATGACATGAGCTAAAATCAGAAACCAATACACCAGTTTTAGTTCGAGACTTCGATAATGGTCAGATTATAAATGCAGCACCAGAAGAATTTTAGCTATTCGACAAAATACTGAATAGATTGAGAACTGAAAAAGTCAGGAACTAGAGCTAGTTATAGGTCCTTTTATGCCAATTGAAGGTTAGGCCTATCATATCCAAAGTATTTCAGACTCTTCTATAAAAAACGAGACTAAAATACTTTGTAGGAGGTATCTGTAGGCGTCAAAAATTACCTATAGGTTACCGCATGCAGCTTGAGATACAGAGAAGGTTATAAACATCATTATCCAAGTTGAGGAGGATTATCTAATATCATACGGAAGCTAACGAACGCATGAAGTGAATTAGCATAGCATACGAAACAACGGGACGGTGAAATAACTAAGAAACGACTCGATCGGGAGTTATGTTTCACCCATAAAAGATGGAGCACCACTCATGTCTCACTCACTCTATGTGTGTTTCATCTATGGGAGGTTGTAGGTCTCTTCTCCGGCTTTCCAACGCATTTTGAATCATGTTATTCCGAGATCGGACGAGAGAATTAGAGGCAAAACAGTCAAAACACGCAAAACAGGGTCTCGGCCAATGGCCAAGACACCAAGTGTGTCTCGGCCAAGGCCGAGACACCAAGTGTGTCTCGATCATGACCGAGACACCATTGGTGTCTCACGCACAGAAAAGTTGTTTTTGCCCGTATAGCCTCCCGAAAACCTGTTTTTCAATAAGATTTCGGGATTCCTTCAGTCCAAAGCCTCTCCAACTGATTTGAGGTTATCTTTGAATGTGGTTAAGTAGTTATAACTGAGGATAAGATCAAATTGTTTATTCTTAACCAAAAATAGAGCTTCTGAAGCCTATAAATACAGCCCTAGGGCCTTCATTCACAGGAGGCTAGGAATTCTGAGAAAACGGCGAAGCCCTATCAAATTGGAGAGTGGAGAAGCACAAATTTCAGCAAGGAGTAAGAAAGTTCTTGGTGAGTTCTTTGGCATAAAGGAGGAGGGTTTGATAGATCAACAGTTATTTTAGCTCCGTTCATGCGCTTCCCTTGAGATTGCACCGTTGCTAAGATCTCGAGAAGAGTGTTTATCCCATTGTTGCTGAGATAATTAGTTTAATTTATTGTCTCCTTCATAAGGCAACAAAATCAATCGGATCTGATCGTTTGGTGGTCCATGGATAAACCACGACATCGACAAAGATCACGCGCAAGCAGAAGACCGATAAACAATCTCTCTACGTGTATTTTCAAGAAAGTTGTAATCTTTTTTTCCATTGTGTAAAAAGACTTATAAAAAGTCTTTTTTTAACTTATTATAACACTGAAGTTGTAATGAGTTCTGTAATGAATAGACCAACTTTAGATGTGAACAGTGCAGTCGGCCTTGATACTCATCAAGCTCGGGTATTCGAACTCAATCACACAAGCTTCTACCATGCATTGTAGCTCAACCACAATTTTGAGTGAATCATCCAAGGGAAGCAAACTCGACACAAGTATTTGAGGGAGGCATCCTATCGCTACGAAAGAACCCACTTTAAATAAGAAAAGCAATCGCTTCGCTTCTATTGTAATTTTGATTCTTGGTTTGTAATTACCATTCAATTAATACAAATCTTCTTTTGAGATTAATTTTACATCCTACATCATCCAAGAAGTGGTGGATGAACTTCTGACTGAGTTGCTAGAAGCTGCTGATGGACTTTTTCTCAAGGGCGTTCTACCAGAGCTTGGCGCTCCTTGACAGAGTGATGATGGGGAAGCATTGATAAATAACAGCTTTTGATGCTTGGTGCATGAACATTACATCATAATAGTTTTGAACATGCTCGGAGGGGTCTCCTTTACCCTTGTACTTCTCCACATGAGGCATCTTGAACTTTTCACACTGGGTGTTCATGAGGTCATCGAAAAGGGGGGTGTTCCTTCTAATAGCTTCTACAATCAGTATGTACACCTGATCGTATCCAGATGCCCCCAGGGTAGTAGACAGGGCTAGAGAGGCACGGTGGTAGGGGAGAGTCTTAGAGACTACTCCCCTAGTGTGATCTCCATGGCGACTAGGACCGGGACTCTCGCCGGTGGCTTCAGAATTAAGGAGGAGGCATCGGCGAGGTTCCATGGGGGCGAGTCGACCGATGTGGTGGTGGGGTCTCGTGCTCAACATGATCTCTCTGCTATTTGGCAGCAATGTGAGGAGTTTGTGGCGGAACTATACGCTAAGCTTCAGAAGGGGGTGAGTCCCCGATCGTTGGTCTCCAAAAGGCAGAGGGAGAATTAGCTTGTTGTGGCTTTGGAAACCGGCTGAGGAACTTGTTTGCGAAGGTAGCGATTTGCTGTTGGAGGCATTGAGAGATCTTCTAAGCCATTTCCTCAAGCTGAGCTTGAGTAACGTAGCTCTGGTGTGGTCCTCCAAGGATGGACTGATTAGTCCTATGTTCAGAACCAGACATATTCATTCGAAAAAGAAAGAGGTACAAGTAAAAGAGAAGGTAATAGAGAATGAGTTGATATGGGGGCTGCTCACTTTTTTAATATCTGATTTAGGGTTGGGTTGTTCGTCCCGCACGTGTAACAACTCGTAAGAGGACAGGGACTGATTCCCCCGTTGTTCCTTAGACGATCAAGTCAGCTATGTGCTCGAGTAGGAATATGAGAAGTGCAGTGGAATGGAGAAAATATGTTGAGAAATTGCTTACCTTTGCATTGGGAATAGTTTTCCCTTTTTATAGCCATGTAAGAGGGGCATTTAAGTCTTTTTCCAATCGAATCTGAGATAGCGGTTGAGTCTGCGTCGACTTTATAGGTGTCAGTCATGGATCGGCTATAGAATGAGCGCTATCATTTCATCATTATGAGATGGGATGGGTGGTACACAAAGCCAGCGTGGTCCGATGTGTCATAAATAGTGTTGGGGATGGAGAAATGATGGCGTCTGCTAAGCATTTAATGTGATGTTGATGCACAGTCAGTAGGGGGTTCGAGGTTGAAGTCATCTTTTGGCTTATAACGAGAGGTGTTGAGAAGAAAAGCCTTTCGAGTTGACCCAATGAGGTGTCGAATAACTGGTCGAGTGGACTCGTAAAAGTCGTCTTCGTTAAGAGGACCGACAAGTACCGTCCTTCGAGTCGAACTAAGGAGATGTCGACTCGACGAGTCGGCTAAGTCGGAATTCTGACAATCCTGAGTGTCAATTCCATAGAATGTTACATGGCGGGGGACACCAGTCTGTTGCTGGCAAAGAGCCACAATTAGGCGACTGAAAACACCATAACAAATAGCATCAACATTGTAGGGATAATCAAGCAGAAACAAATAGAGAGATAATAATTGACCAAGTATCATGTCCATTAGATAGACAAATCCAATATCCAAAATAATATACAAATGTCTTGGCTCAAACTCAACCATCAATTCTAAATAATGCATTTTAAGAGAAATCTAGAAATATTTAATATATCAAATAAATAATTAATCACTATTGTTTATTAAAGAGCTATTGCATGATGATGACTTTTCCTCATAACCTTCTAATTCAAGCGTTTCAGTTGGACTCACTTTGTTATCTGAAGAAGGGGTTCACAAATGGGTTATGCATTGGGTTTAAGCAAGGAAAATATGGGGAAACTATAAGAATAAATGGTTAGTTGTCTAAAATAATCAAACCTTATCCGTGAGATAAGAAAGAAATATGAATCAAAGAATATCGATCATAAGCTCAATAGGATATCTCATGTTGTGTTGTGCATGCAACATATATATATATATATATAAAGGAATACGATCCATGAAGCTCGAATAAGGAATCTCATGTTGTCGTTGTGCATTAATATTGATATCATATATATATATATATATATATAATATATAGTATATATATATATATATTATATATATATATAATATATATATATATATATATAGTTATACTATATATATAATAATATATAGGGAGAGGTTCTAATAAAACCCCTCAGCCTAAAATAAAAACCGTCATTTCATCCATGCTAGGATTCAGTCAACAGTCAACGGACCCATGCATTAATTACCTCATTAAATACATACATTAATTACATCAACTGCAGTGATCGATCAGTGTAGTGGCGCATCTGGATTCACGTGCAGTGTATTTGATTCCGCTTGCAGTCGAATTCGAGAATACGTTGAGGTAAGGTGAACTTGATTCACTGTGTTGAGGTAATATAATAGGTGTAATTAATGTATGTGTCTGTTGACTGTTTGATGATCCCAGCTTATAGATTCATCTAGATCGCAATGGATGATATTGGTTTTTAATTGTAGGCCTAAGAGGTTTTATTAAACCCCATATATATATAATAATATAATAATATATATAATATATATAATATATATATATATAATATATATTATATATATATATATATATATATATATATATATATATAACCTAAGTCTAACCTCTCATCTAGAGTCGACACGTGTCGCATGCTAACTAGTCTTCAGATCAACTTCACACAGTCAGGGCAACTTGAATAGCATGGACACTCGTCCCTTCCAAGGAGGCTCGAGTCAAGAGGCATTCTCAATCGAGCTTATCACTCGGGTCTCACCCCACTCCTCTTTACTCTATTAGGCCGGGTCAATAACTTTCGAGGCTGACTAAAAAGGTAGTACTTGTCGGCCCACTCGTAAAGCCGAGTCGAGAGGCGGTTTGTTCTTGAGCCCCTCACCAGTAGTTGGTCAGCATCATCATTGCTCTTGTCATGAGTCTCCATGACTCATCACCCTCTATCAGCACCATGCCCTCTTAGTCACCATCACATCAACTTATAGGTAACTCATCTCATCTACAGTCGACACCTGTAGACTATCTGCCAACTTAGTTGTCTGCCTAGGCTCAGCCAAAGTTACATATTTACCCCCTCTCATCTAGGTATATATAGGCTCATCGCCTGCCAATCAAGGTAAGCCATCTCTGGCGAAAGAGAGCAATCTCTTGTTGTATAATGCAATTTCTGCATATTTAGAGATTGTTCAATCTATTGATCCCTTTCTCCACTCAAGCTAAATACTAACTTGATCATTGAAGGAACCATCAAAAATCCCAACTCCGACCTCTTACGTGTTTCTCATGTGCAGGACTAGAGTCATTACTCAAAAGCCAACCGTTTGAAGAAGATTGAGGACCCTAACACTCCACATAATCTATACATAATTCTCAAAGAACCCAACTCCGATCCTCTAACATGTTGTAATTTTATAGAATTCTCATCCTATTTGGGAAACGGCCACCAAAGGGGATGGAGGGACACCTGCCTCTTTGATATGGACCCTAACCATCATTGTCGTTCAGATTAGCCTCTAACCCTCTGTTGAGTCATCAAACATCTACTCTAGCACCCACCATGGGGCCTCTTTGTATCTTTTTGAGAGAGTGGGCGATCCCCTTTGCTCGATACTCGAAATTAGGAGCTGCCACCACCTATTGAATGCTACAATAGTCAAGAAGCTCTACTTGAGATTAAATGACGGCAACAAGTTGGTCATAAAGTATAAAGCACTTCGGAGGAATACCTCCCCAAAATATAGTTAAATTAAGACACTTTCATAAATAAGAGATATTTTTATGCCGTGTACTAACCTCTATGCAGTCTTTGTCATTCGATCTTCATTAACTAGGCAATAAATATCTAAGACCCTGGCATCATTCTTATCAAAAAGTCTAAGGCACATGCCCTAATACCTTGGTGTTATTTCGAGTAAACCCAAAGCAAGGGGTCGAGTTGCCCCCAGTCGAAATCATAAGACATTGGAACCTATTCAGGATAAAACCACGACACATTATCAATTCGATCATCTTTGACTCAAATGACCTTGCCATCATGCCTGTAAGCCCAAAGTACATACCCTAAGACCTTGGTGTCGTTGCAAATAAACCCAAGGCACGAGGTCGAGTCGTCCCCAACACAAGGCACAAAGCTGCGTTGCCTCAACCTGGTAACATCTAAAAACAAACTTGTACTCAACCAAAGAATATTACAAACTCTTAAACATCTAAGAACTCAATCACAAAGTTACACAATTTGGATTGAGCTTTTCTCATTCATATATTCAAAATATTTATAGTGCAATAAGTACTAACATAAAAAAAAGATACATATGAGTCCCTAAGGGGCCTAACTCAGAAGAGGCGCAGGACTTCGAGCTAGAGCATCACGGGGACCAGAAGTGAAAGTCGAGCAAGGAGGGGCAATGGTAGTAGAAGTCGGTAGAGAAGTCGGTTGAAGCTCAGACCCGACCTCCTCGCCCCTTTCCTCTTCGGGTTGACTCACCCAGCCATCATGGGTCGAACCCTCACCTATTCCCTGGGCTAACTCTTCATCATCTTCATCCCCGCTCCCGGCACTGAGCATGAGGCCTCTACCTTCCTCTCTATCTCCTGTAGAGCACCAAGGTAGTTAGCCGTTTAGGGAGGATAGCGGAACTGCTCAGGATTGGTTTTTAGATCGGCTGAGAGCTGCATCTCTAGATAATCAAAGCTAAGGATTGGTATGCTATGGCGCATTAAAATCTTTAGAGCTACATCTTCACTACCACGGCACATTAAAAATGAAGTGACACAAAGTTAATTGATGTGATTAAAGAATAGGGGTAATAATTATACCATGGCCGCAAGCATGTCCACTCAACAAAGTCTCTGTGCAAAAGATGAGTGTGAAGCACAAATGAAAGCTTATAAATAGGACTCCATAGTTATTGCTCAAGGCATGATCCATGATCTATCATCTAGAACATCAAGATCACCAACAAACAATCTCAAGATCATGTAATTTCCTAGAAATCTATTGATCGCATTGAAGTCTTGCCTTCACAAGTACTCTTAGCCTCGGTTACTTAATCTTTCAATCCTGTATTAGGTCTCTTCCACCTTAAGACATTCATCCTTTGATCTTTTATGATGCTGGTTCACTATTGGCTTAAACTCTATTTGTCCAGCGAGGCCAACCCTCATGACAAACTCCTTCTTCCCCAAAGAATCATCCCATGGCAGCTTTCCAAACAAAACAAGGATCTTTGGCAGTTGTATTCATCTTGGAGCTATTCCATTCGTGTCGTCAAGAGAGCCTGAGTTGAGGCTCTTGCAGCTCAATACCCCAAAATCATCATATTTATAAAAGCTATAAAAATTTGTAGTTTTTATTTTTGAAAGATCAATTCAAAAATGTAAGACATTCACATTCAGCATACAATTTGATTACGGTCCATGGATCTGACACCAAGCCCATGTATAATGATATTGGTCCATGATAATCAATCTCAATAGTTCGGTTATTTTTTCTTGTCTCAATCCAATCTAGTTCCTATGGTGGTCCGCCCTAATTAGAGATGATTGACTTAAATTGTATCTTATTCTCAACGTACCATGTTAGGATTTATCAATATAATAATCAATCTCCCTAATTACCGACTTTTATAACTGGTCAATCTACATATACGTCAGTTGTGTCATCTTACGCTAATAAGGTACTGCCACGTGGTAACACTTGCTGGCCAAGTAAATATATTGCAAGCTAAGAAACTACATTAAGTGTTAAGTATACTCCATAACAACCTCATCTGTCATGACGTTGACATGTATAGAGGCTAATCTGCCCTTGGCAATTATTATAAATACCCTTGCTACCTAAGGTAAAAAAACTAAATAAGTTTTGGATGATATAACATTTGACCTATGCCCACCTCAGCCAAACTGAGTTAAGGGCCATTCTCCTAAAAATCCATAGCCTATTTATTTACTACATATGATCGTTTATCAAGGATCTGACTTAAGCATCGGAGGAGCATTAATGGACAGTCTACCATCATCAATTTGATGCTTTTTATATGATTTTAGGCCAAGCCAAGCAAACTCAATTACACCTTAAAGCAAATATCTACTTATATCATCAAATCTAATCGAGGGGTCCTCTATGATGAAGTCCAATCTCCAATCTCCAATCTCCCAGATTCAATCTTGCAAGTTGATTTTGTGCATTGAAACCCTTGAAGTATAGGGGTTTTTCTAATTTCTTTAATTTTTTCCATCTCTACTAGCAAAAATCTATTGAAGTTAGTCTTTAAACTTTTATCTTATATTTATCATGCATATACCATCTTAACCAAATTAATAATGTCGACACATCATTTTTTTTGAAGTTTTGAGGAGTCATCTCATTTGACAGTATTTTTTTTCTATATTACTTATCCCTTTAGGGTTTGTTTGCTTACATGACATAACTATAAAATAGCTAAAGTAAATAAAATAGGGGCTAATTTTACTATTATGAGCAAAAAAAGTCTATTTATTTTATTGTAAAATAATGTCGACACATCATTTTTTTTGAAGTTTTGAGGAGTCATCTCATTTGACAGTATTTTTTTTCTATATTACTTATCCCTTTAGGGTTTGTTTGCTTACATGACATAACTATAAAATAGCTAAAGTAAATAAAATAGGGGCTAATTTTACTATTATGAGCAAAAAAAGTCTATTTATTTTATTGTAA
>NC_033799.1:64498260-64500449 GCF_001876935.1 Asparagus officinalis | reverse complement strand
TATATATATATATATATATCTATATATATATATATATATATGTATATATATATAGATAAACCATAAAAATAATTTAGCCAGACATGAATGAGCTAAACATGGCTCTGATACCAGATTTACAACAGCAAAAGTATAGATTAAATATATATATATATATATATCTATATATATATATATATATATGTATATATATATAGATAAACCATAAAAATAATTTAGCCAGACATGAATGAGCTAAACATGGCTCTGATACCAGATTTACAACAGCAAAAGTATAGATTAAATATATATATATATATATATATCTATATATATATATATATATATGTATATATATATAGATAAACCATAAAAATAATTTAGCCAGACATGAATGAGCTAAACATGGCTCTGATACCAGATTTACAACAGCAAAAGTATAGATTAAAGAAAACTAAAAGGGAAGGATTAAAGAGATCTTAAAGCTTTAGGCCAGCAAACTTGGCAATAACTTGATCTTCAATTCTATTAATACTAGAAATATTTTACAAGAGGATTTTCAGACTCTTAAACTCTTTTACAGAAGATTATAAGGAACTACACTCAGAAAAAACTTATAGACTCATACACTCTGCCATCGTTTATATAAACATCGGAGGGAATCTTAACTGTTTACAGACAACAACATATTACTTTTTACAAACAATGACATAAACTTTATTTTTAAACAGTACGTTATTAACTTTATACAAGCACAGTACTTTATACAAGCACAATACTTTATATAAAATTGTCACTTTCACTCTTATTGAAATCTTCTTCCCGTCCAACATATTGAAAGCGACTGATTACATTATTTTGCTCTTCGTACAACTACTTTATGAAAGTAGATTCCTTCTATCTCTCAATTATATCTCCGGGGCTTCAAGAATTGTCTAGATTAAGCCATTCCCTTTCCTTTTAGATCTGTAGATTGAATATTATTCAAAATTCCCATGGCTGCATTCCACATGGTATCAATATCATCATCGGGCTCTTGTGCATCTGGGAGAGTTATATCTTCTGAGCCTGTGCTTTTATTTGACTTAGTATCACTAGTGTCAAATGCCTCACAAAACTGCTTTTTCATATATTCTAAGCATTTTTGTTGTATTTATGTATCAGAGGCTTGAGGATACTTCCTCTTCATCATTTTTGCTATCTTGAGCATAGGATTCTCCTTTTGAACTTCTTGAGTTATCGAGTTTTCAAGAATTTTATTATTCTTTTGAATTATCTCCTCAATTTGTTTTACTTTTTCTTCAACAACTATTCCTGTCCACCATCGGCAATGATATTTTCTTTTTAAATAAGGAAGATGGCTATCAGTCCAATCAATATCAAATGACCAAGTCCAGATCCAAGGTATTTCTGTTTCGGCAAAGAAATAGATAGCACATAGCCCATCTACAATTTCATTTTCGTTTAACTTAGCAACGATTGGATGTGATTCAATCCATGATGAGTATAACTTTGAGATTGGTTCTGGTAGAATCGACATTTCAGCACCATAATTGATCCACCAATCAAAGAACCAGGATAGTAGACCTTTATAAATTGCTTCGGGACATAGCTTTATTAGCAATATATGTTTATTCTTTAAGTTTTGATATAAGAAGACTTTGTAAAAAGCTTGCTGATAATCCTAGCAATTGAAGTAATGTAATTCTTTAGTATTTTGGGATTTGACCAAAGGTAATTCTTGATTGGGATTAATTGCCTAATCTCGTGGTCTTATGACTTCTTAAATGATGCATTTGCTGAAGCTGGGTGGAACACTATGATTGTCATTGCTCCAGAAATGGGTTATTTTTATTCTCTTTTTGTATCATAAGGGTTTTCTTCCAAGCTCTTGACTTCAGAGACAAAGTTGGATAATAAGTTTCATTGAGATATTTCTGTCTTATTTTGTCAATGTCATTTATTAGAGGAATATCCTCTTGCTCTAAATAGAGTACTATATCACTCGGTTTTTTAGTAATCCATTCTATATCTCTTTTAACAGTTGAGGTAAAGGGTTCAGGAGTATCTTCCTTGCTGATTAAGTCATTGATTCCTTTATAAAAGAAAGTGGATGGACTGTTGCTATTATCCCTTTTCGCAATTGTACGCCAAGAATTAGGCTGAGAAAATGAGTATGACTCATTCAGTATGCTGATTACTGCCTCCTC
>NC_033799.1:64450923-64498245 GCF_001876935.1 Asparagus officinalis | reverse complement strand
GCTGATTACCCCCCCCCCCCCCCCTCCCCCTCCCTAAAGAAGAGGGACTATTCCGTCTCATTTGAACCCTGTAAGAATTTATGAGTAAGAAAGTAAAGGAGATGATTATGACTACCTTTAATATATTCAATTTTAAATTGATTCATAGCTAATTCTGCTTATCATCTAGCAAATATTTGCTTAGAGACAAGATTTTTCACATCTTTTTCTATAATCCTTTTGGCTGAACTATAACTAATACATAGTAGATCTTCTTCATTGAGGATATCATCCCTAAATTTAGAAAGACATTTAATAATAGACAACATTTCTTTTTTGATTGTTGAATAATTAGGCTTTATCCCATTTTCCAGAAGTAAATTAAACTAATTGTTCTTTATTTGTATATGGATTTATTTGTTTGAGGATACCTTCGTAGCCTATATTAGACGCATCTATTTCAACTATTTTGTACCAATGTATATTGGTTAAATGAATACATGGTAAACATTTAACATGGGATTTAATCTTTCTTACAGCTTCAATATGTTAAGCAGACCATGGTTTTGTATTTTTCTTTAATCTACCATATAAAATAGTTGTATCTTGTACTAGATTTTTATAATAATCTGCTATGTAATTTAAAGCATCTAAGAATCTTTGTAACTATTTATTATCAGATATTATATCAGGGAATTTGGATGCAAATTTAATGCTTCTATCTATAGGAACTATTGTTCCTTTATGGATATTATGACCCAAAAATCTAACTTAGGTTTGAAATAATTTTATTTTTGGGGCAGATATTGCTAACCTATTTCGTAATACTAGGTTACGAAATACCTCTAAATGATTAACATGTTGTTCAAATGTTGGTGATAAAATTAGAACATCATCTGTATATGATAATATAAAATCGGTATACGGAATGTGTATTTCATTCATAATATTTTGAAATTCTGAAAGGGTATTTTTTAGCCAAAATGGCATTACATTCCATTCATAATGCCCAAAAGGAACTACAAAGGCAGTTTTATATCTGTCTTTTTCTTCTATCTGAATCTACTAATATTCAGATTTTAAATCAAATTTAGAAAATATTTTTGCATTATGAATGCGATTTAA
Source organism: Asparagus officinalis (assembly GCF_001876935.1). Lineage (NCBI taxonomy): Eukaryota > Viridiplantae > Streptophyta > Magnoliopsida > Asparagales > Asparagaceae > Asparagus > Asparagus officinalis. The sequence continues at coordinate 64,497,141 of NC_033799.1, read as the reverse complement.
GAGATCCTTTTTATTAGGAATGTGATATCTTATCCATTTAAGGACGGCATTTAAAGGTTTGTAATTAATAACTAATCGAGGAATACCTCTCTCTCTTGTTCTGCATGATTATTTACATAAAATGCTGTACAACTCCAATATGAATAAGATTTTCTTATTAATCTTTTTTCTATAAGAGAATTTATTTCTTTTTTATAGAAGTCAAGATATTCTTTATTCATTTGACAATGTCTTGATTTTGTAGGAATATTTTTCTCAACACAATTATCTATATAGGGTAATGAGACAATATGTTTTTCCTATCCCAAAAAGCATTTGGAATATCACTACATACAGTTAATTTAAAATTTTCTTCTATTTGAGTTATTAATTCTTTATTCTTTTTTATCTGTTCTTCTATTTGAACAAATAAGACTTCTTATTTTAGAAAATTAATCTGATTTTCTTTAAGAAGCATATTTTTTACTTTATTTAATAAACGAGTCTGAGGATCAGAAATGAATTCAAATATAATTTTCTTATTTTTATAGGTGACTTTAATGTCGTTGGTGTTAATTTGACTTATAGGCATTATATTATGTAAAAAAATAGGGTCCTAAGTGTTACATGTTGGGATAGATTTTAGACTAAAACACAAAAGAATAGGGATACATGTTCCCTGTACTCATATATGTGCATTAGGTAACTTATATTTTACATCTAATTTATTTCCATTAGCACTACTTAGTGTCTGGGTAGTTATTTCAAAATACTTTGAAGGCACAATTCCTTAATTGACACAATTTAAATCTACACCACTATCTACCAGAGCTATTAGATCTGGTATAAATATTTGTTCGGCTATTGCCAGGGTAATTTTTATATACCACTTTTAGGATGTTACTTGTTTTAAAATTTGTAGAAAGTCAGAACTTTCAATTTTATTTTTTCTTTCAGAGTGTTTTGATGAATTATTTTGTGAAGTAATAAGAGAATTATTATTCTCTTCTTGATCATTATCAATTTTAGAGATAATATATTTATTCTCTTATTTTAATAATTTTACTTCCTTTTTAATTCTTGAATTTCTTTATTTAAATTGGATAAAGAAAGAATTTTTGAAGTTGAAGTAGAAATTTGTCTTCTTTTTAAGACTTCAAACATTTTATAAACATTATCAATGTTTGGTTTTTCTTTTATTTCTTTAGTTTTTCTAATAAAGGCTCTATAATTTCTTTCTTTAATTTAGTAGAGATTTCTTCTTAAAGAATTTTATCTATGAGATCTTGATTTGATTTTATAACATTTATAGATAAGTCGTTCATTTGAACAAGAGCTTACTAATAATCAGCATTATTACAGCTATTAACTAAACATTAACAAGGTTTATCCTCTTCTAATTCAGATGACGATGAATATGATTCATCTTCTTCAGTATCACTATTAATCATAATTTTGTATAACATTCTTTTGAGACCTTCATCTTTTATCTTATTAATTTTCTTTTTAGTATAACATTTATTTGCATAATGTCCTATTTTTTCGCACTTAGAACAGTGAATTTTGTTTTTACCTTTTTTATCTCTTTAGATTTTTTTTCTTTTTCTTTTTAAAAGAATGTCTTTTTCTCATGCTTATTTTTAGTTTTAAATTCTTTATCAGCCTTATATGGCTGGTCATAAGCAAATAGTTCACAAAATTCTCCTAATTCCTTTTGTCTAGTAAGTCTTTGAGACTTTAATTGATTTTTTTAATTTTAAATCATTACATAAGGCCAATCCTTCTTTAATACAGGAATTAATTATCTATAAGATACATTATCATAGGGAATATATCCCCCGTATTCACTACAAATTTTATTCCTAACCCTTTCAGCAAATAATGTGGGCAGGCCATCAATAAATTTAGCTTTCCAATGTGAGCTATTAGCATCTCCAAGAGTCATTACTCTACTTAAATAAGTATCTTTATACCATCTAAAATGTGTAAGGGAAGGACATCTAAAATTTTGTAATAATGTTCTGATACGTTCTCCATCATCTAGATATGATGTAGTAAAATGATGTGCTATAGCTAACATTAATGTATACACAGCATCTTCTTGCTGTGTACCATTTTCTATTTTAGTAGCATTTAAAACTTTTCCTCTGGCTTCTGGGGATAGATAATTATCCCACCATCTTTTAAGGATGTCAGTGAAACCACACGTAATATAGGAGGCAATCATTTAATCGGTATTACCGTTCTATCTACATACTGTAGAGTACATTAGCATTCTACACATTGTGGAATGTATCTAAGTGTCAGATAAACCATCTATATTCCATTCATAAATATTTCTGTCATTATAATCAGTTTGTATATAAGTATCATTTTCTTTAAATAATACATCTGCTGGTGTTGGTCCTTTGTAATAATATCATTCTAACCTCTTAGGACCATTTTTTATTTTATTAATATATGAAAATTGATTTTCTATTGATATTATTTGATTTGGAGTAATTTCTCCTTCTGAAGAACTTTTATGAATAGTTTCTCAATTAATTGGATTTCTTTCTTCTTCTTCTGATGAACTGTCATCAGTAGGAATAACTGATGAGGTAGACATTTCATACTCTAGAGTATGTAGTCTTGAATCGTTTAATTTTTTTAGATAATATTTTAATAATTTCAAATGATACTTTATCTCCACATTTAAATCATGATATATCAATAGGAGGTTTAATAGTTGCTTTTTCTATATTTGATATAGGAGGTTTATTTTTTTCTAATAATTTTAATGATGGTATAATATCATTTATTTTACTTACTAATTTGTCTATAGCATCTTCAATTCTAATTAATTGTTGACCTACGATTTAAAGATGAATATTTGTATTATTATTTTGTTTTATAATTTTACTTAACTCTTTAAGAGTTTCATCATTAGATTCATTAGGCTTTATAAAAGCAGTTGTTTCCAAATTAGTAGGACTAAGATTTATTCCTAATAATTTTATTGGATTTGTAGGAGGATATATGGATCTTATCATTTTACAAGTAGTAGATTTCCACAGTTTATAATGTTCTTCTAAAACTCCTATTTGTTTTTCTTGGTTTTGAATATAAAAACCAAGGGACAAAAAATTCTAATTTTTGTTTTAAATTTAGGGTTTGATAATATTTTTCTTTCCATTCAAACTGTTCTCTTTTAGAGAATGTTTTAAAAAACCAATTTCTAAATTCTTTATGTTTTGATTCTTGAAATTCCTGATTCAGGAATTTTTTTTATCGATATATTTGTAGTAAAATCTATTTATTAATTTTGCATTCGAAAACTCATTTTTGAGTTTGTTGGAGAAAGCTTTTCTTTCTCTTTATAGAGGGGATGTGGAATATTATTGTCTGATATATTTATTCCTTTTACATTAGAGGTTCTATAAGAACCTGATCTAGAGATTGGTTTTCTAGAAGAACTAGCGACATCAGATAGTCTAATAATTCTTAATGAATTAAATATAACTTCAACCTCACTGTCTATTGTCTAGGTTATTTTCTATATCTTGATTAACAACGGGTTGAGGTTGTATTGCATTGGGTATAACCCAATTGTTTGGGAAATTAATTTCATCTCATTTTATTTGTCTATTGAAAACAATGTTTGAAGATAACACATTTGTTTCAACCAGTATTGTTTTACCTGGTTTAGAGTGATTTTTTGCCTTAGGGGCTAAAGTTGTTAAAGTTTTATATAAATAAATTCAATAGTCTCTGATCCTAGTATAAAATTATACTCATGTGTTTTAATATTTAGGCTTATTGCCTCAAAAATATTAGGATCGGTTAATGACAAACTCAAATTTAGATAAACATTGAAATAAACTGGTCCGTTACATAAACTGGTTTCCATTATATTGGTTGTGTCGGAAATTAATTTCTTCGTGGAATCCATTACAATCGTTTATCGACTTTTATAGATTCAAAAAAGATGAGTCTTTTTATAAGATTTCTTTACACAAAAAATAGATCAACAACTCCCTAGAAACACACGTAGATGACGTTTATCACCCGCTGCTTGCGAAGGGTCTTTGCCTCTGTCGGGATTTATCCATAGACCACCGCGGATCAGATCCGGGTAATTTCATTGTCTGATAAAGGAAACAAGAAATTAAAGTGAATGACTCAGCAAGATGAGGCAAACACTCTTCTCGAGATCAAATCAAAGTTTAACCTCCAGGGAAGCAGATAACGGGTGCTGAAGGGTTGCACATCTGCCGAATTCCTTCTCCTTATGCCGAAGAACTCACAAATCTCTCTTCATCCTCTCTAAAATTCATGCTCCTCTGTTGTTCAAAATGACAGGGCTTCGCCGATAACTCCAAATTCCCGATCCCTCATGTATAGATAGGGGCCCTAGGGCTGTATTTATAGACTTCAGAAGCTCTGTTTTCAGATAAGAACGGATGATTTGATCTGATCTTCAATTATAACCATTTTACCATATTCAAAGATAGCCTCAATCAGTTGGGGAGGTTCTGGGATGAAATCTAATAAAAAACGGGCGAAAATAGCTTTATTGGGCGAGAGACACCGCTGGTGTCTCGCCCTTGGGCCGAGACACGATTGGTGTCTCGGCCATTGGCCGAGACGCTGTTGGCGTTTCTCTGTTGTTTTGCCTCTAATTGTTTCGTCTCATCTAGGAATGAAGCGATTCAAGATGCATTGGAAAGCTGGCAAAGAGATCTACAATCTCTCATAGGAGACACAAATGGTGACTCATCCATAGGCTGAGATACCAATGGTGTCTTACCCATTGGGTGAGACATCACTGGTATCTCTCCCATTTGGGTGAGACGCCGTTAGCATATTTTCGTTGTTTTGCCTCTATCTCTCCCGTCCAATCTCGGAATGAAGTGATCTAAAATGCATTGAAAAGTTGAAGAAGAGAACTACAACCTCCCATGGGCAAAATACACATGGAGTGAGAGAGACATGAGTGGCTCTTCTCTCTTTATGGGTGAAATATAACTCCCGATCGAGTCGTTTCTTCGTTATTTTGTCATCCTGTTGACTCGTATGATTTGCCAACTCGCTTCATGCGCTTGTTAGCTTCGTTACAGCATCAGATAATCATCCTTGACTTGGATAATGATGTTCATCATCTTTTCTCTATCTCGAGCTACATGCGGGAACCTATAGGTAATTTTTTACGCCTACAGATACCCACTCCAAAGTGTTTCAGTCTCATTCTTTTATCGAAGAACCTAAAATACTTTGGATGTGATAGGCCCAACCTTTAATCTCTTCGGTATTTTATCAAAGATATCTGCGTAGAAGGACATGTAACTGGCTTCAGTTCTTGATTTCTTTAATTCTCTGTCTATTCAGTATTTTGTCAAATAGCTAAAAAAAATTCGGTGCGATGTTTATTGTCTGACCGTAGTCAAAGTCTTGGACTGAAACTAGTGTATTAGTTTCTGATTGTAGCTCGTGTCGTTGAATAGATGTTGAACTGATTATCTTTGTCTGTGATGCGTATTTGAACTACGATTGAAATCTCGGAAGTATCCTTTGACCTGGAATTGATCTGAGCCTTGTTTCGGTGATAATTGTTGATGTGTTGACTAGCGTGGACCTTCATTGCAATGTGTTAGCCAGCGTTGACCACACTCTATACTCATACGTTAACTAGAGTTTTAGGAATCAGTTTAAACTCGTGTACCTGTTGGAGGTTTAAGGAGATGTAGTTTATACTCGTATACTCATTGGAGTGTGGTGAGAACACACTATGAATGCATCGGACGCTCACCAGGTTGAGCTCTTTGTGTGAGATTTGATTGTAGGACCAGTCGTTGGTGCTAATACAGCTACTATCGCTGAAGCTATCCTAGTTTACTTGAGTCACGAGACCAAGTGATGAAGTTGGTGGCAATGACTATTAAAGTTGATTGAAGATGAAGCTTGTATGAGTTTTGTGAAGAGAAGCCCTTTGAGCTAGGAGAGCGAATCCATCGTCGCAAGTTGTTTATCTAAGCATAATAGGTTTTTTGGAAAACCCTCAACCATCAACGGATTTGATGAGCCTTTACCGACTACCATTTGAGTCAGGCTAGCATGTAGATTGTCTAAATCTATTCTACATGTAACGTTGTGCTAAGAGAGTTAACTCTCTTAGTGCTACAATATTGAATACGTAGACTTCACCATTGTCATAAGAATAGGCTACGCGGCAACGCGTGTTAGGTGTAGACTTAGGGTTTTTGGCTAACCCTCAGCCCTTAACGGATTTGATGTGTATTTATCGATTACCATTTGAATCAGGCTTTCATGTGAATTATCTATGTCTGTTTCACATGTAACATTGTGCTAAGAGAGTTAACTCTCTTATTGCTATGACATTGAATACGTAGACTTTGCCATTATTATGGGAATAGGCTACTCGGCAGCATGTGTTAGATGCAGACTTATCTCTATTTAGGTATCAAGATAATATCCCCCAGACAAGGATCTTAGCCTTTTTTTCATGGAAAAAATTAACCAGCAACGCGTGTTAGACGTTGACTTATCTCTACTTAGGATTCGAGATAAAATTCTCCGTGTATGTAAGGCACAAATTTTTGGTGTTATTAATAATGGCCTGCCACGATGTTGAATTCGTGGGCTTTTGTCCTTTTCATGGTAAAAGACTAACTGACAACATGTGTTAGGCATAGACTTATCTCTATTTAGGAGTCAAGATAAAGTTCCCCATGCGTGAAACACATGGATTTTGGTACTGAAGAGCTGTGTTGTGTCTTCTCTTGGGGCAAAGACGAACCCGATTTTGTCTTCTCTTGGGGTAAAGACGAACCCTGTGCTGGAGAAGAAGAATTTTATATTCTATCTCCAGGTGCAAAAGAAACTCAAAGTGGGATCTCCACTTTAAGAATCTGAAGGATGAAACTAAGAGTGGGATCTTCACTCTGAGAATCGAAAAGATTTGAATAACCCTAACTGTTTAAAGGTTTGGTTATCCAATCTGAAAATGAATTTCTCATTTATCGAGATAAAATTCCAACTTTAGCCCTAACTGTTCAAAGGTTTGACCAAATAGGAGATTGAGATGATCCTAATTGTTTAAAGGTTTAATCACTCAATGTGGGTGGAAGCCTCCTATTTATCGAAAGGGAATTTTAGTTTTGATCTTAACTGTTTAAAGGTTTGACCAAGATGGATTTTGAGATGACCCTAACTATTTAAATGTCTGATCATTTAATTTGTGGACCTCCCGTTCATGGAAGGAATCGAAAGGTGATTTTGGTTGTGATCCTAACTGTTTAAAGGTTTGACCGAAGGGAGTTTAAGATGATCCTAACTGTTTAAATGTTTGATTATTCAATTTGTGGACCTCTCATTCATAGAAAAAATCGAGAGGGGATTTTGGCTTTGGCCCTAACTGTTTAAAGGTTTGACTAAGCAAACAGAGGGAGTGAAGATACAAATAACAGTGGGAATTTTGATTTGCACAAATCACTCAGAGGGTGTTTTCAGTATCAAGTGACAAAACTTTGACACGAAAAGGGGTTTGACAATCATCATGGATTAAAATTTTGGATATTGTGTCAGAGCTCAACAGTGAGAGTGTTAAAGGCTCGGACACAATGAAAGTTTGGGTGACTTTAACCATGAAGAATTTTGGTGGACCCACCGTCAGTTGATTTGATCGGTAAGGGATTTTATGGTGGAGGACTATGAATCATCAAGCACTCCACAATTAGATCGTGGGAGTTTCGTAAGGGAAGACTGACCCGATGAGGTCATTGAATCTCATCTCAACGAAAGAGTAGAGTGTTTGAAAGTCACAGTGGGAGTTAACAAAATTGATCCTAACGATTGAAACCAACCAAGAATCGGATGAAGGAAAAGCAAATGAGACATGCTTCATCCTTAAAGGATTTTAGAGTTTCGTGAGGGAAGATTGACTTGATGAAGTCATTGAATTTTTATCTCAATGAAAGAGTGCTCCGAAAATCACAGTGGGAGGGTTTTAATCATTTTGGACATGATTGAACAGCCACAGCGGGATGTTCTTAATCATTTTTATCATGATTAAGAGTGGATTATTTAGATGGTTGGTTTTCTCCTTAAATAATCAATTAGTTTCGGGTTATCCTTAAGAATATCATGCATAGCATTCTCCAGGAACTTCCCGTTAAATAGGTTATCCCGAACATACAAGGGATCGTACTTTTTTAGGAACTTCTCGTTTGTGGGCAATGTTGTTGTTCTTGATACAAAATCAGGTCTTGGTTCCTAACTTCGTATTCAGCCATAATAACCTCGTATCCAACCCCAGCTTTTTCGGTGAACCTGAGTCCAATCATATTTGGCTACATTGTTGGAGCATGCAACTTAAGGGAGCAATTTTAATCTCTTATATCAGTCGGAGGTAGTCAGATTATCCTTAAGAATATTATACATAATATTCTCCAGGAACTTCCTGAATAGTTTAGCCTTGTATATCAGTTGAAGGTTTAGGAAACAGTTTATACTCGTATACCCTTTGGAGTGCATGGAGAAACAGTTTATACTCGTATACTCTTCGGAGTGATCGCCGTTCTCATTTGGTTTGTTTTGCCGTTATGATGCCGGAGTAAGTTAAGGCTTGGATTTTGTTTTTGAGAATGAAACAAGCCTTGGTGGGATGAAGAACCTTCCTGTGATACACATAGTATTTTGGATCCGTAATCCTCTTAACTCCCTCCTGATCTTTAATAGGTGGTAGCTCGATTTTATTTTTGTTCAGGAGATACTTGAAGATGGCTGGAACTTTATCATCCCTCAGGGAGTACTGGTGTGTCTGATGTGGCTGTTGTGGCAATTTCTACTGCGATTGTTACTGTAATGTTTGATTAACATCAAAAGAATCCACAGACGTCGTCGGTTGGCTTCTCTCAGCCTTCTTTCTTTTGCGAAAATGCTCGGCTTGCTCACCGCGCATTTTCAAGTCTTTCCAGGTTTTGGATGACACGACCCATAGGGCTTCTAGGACGTTAATGGAAAGGTTGTTATGACAGGTTTGGAGGACGAATTCCTCTGTGACCGGATCTCGGCAGTTCATCGCCTTATTCCGGAAGCGTTTGACGAAGCTATTGACCAACTCTCCGTCTTTCTACTTCTCATCGAAGAGTGTTCCAATAGACACATCAGTGTCATCATTGAATAAGTTAGTGAGAAATAAGCCTTCCATGTCATTCTAGCTATTGATACTTCCCGGCTTCAGATAGCGATACCAGTTGAAGGTAGCTTCACGAATGGTGCCAACGAATGACCAGACTATCAAAGGTTCATTGCCGGAGATCATGCCCAGGTAGGACTTGAAATACACCAGATGCTAAGTGGGTGAACCTATTCTGTCGAATGGTGTGAAGTTAATTAGATTAAACTTTGTCGGATACGAAATCGACTTCCACTCTCTGGGATACAGACATGGAATCCCGGTCTTCTTCACCTCTCGAGCGGACATCAAGGTGTTGATCTTACTCTCAAGGTCTTTCATCTTCTCATCCTCTTCGTATGTATTTCCCTTTGGGTGATTTTGGGGAGGAACAACATTACCACCCCCAACATTGTTATATTGATGGGACCACCCCCAGTATTTTCGCATGTATCAGCATTGAGATTTTCCTCAACTTTTGAATCGCTATCTGCCTGATTGGCAATGTTACGATGACTGAATTCACCAATCTGATCTGACAAAGTATGAATCTGTTGGTCATGTAATTCCCTTATTCGCTACACAGTTAATTCCATTTCAACTTTGAACTCCTTCTGCTTGGCCAAAGCGTCTTCGGGGATTTTGGCTATTTACTCGATGTTGACCATGAACACTTCACGAGCTTGTCCCATGCTAGACATCGTATCATTGGAGGAAATTGCGGAGCAAGTATCTAAAAGTTCATCATCTGAAGATAGTCCTTCATGCATCCTCGGGTAATCCCTATGTCTGACGGCTTCTAGCTAGAGCCAAGACATTCATTGGGCTATTCCTGAATTAACTTTTCTTCCTAGAGAAAAGTCGGGATTAGAGTTGTTCGAGGTAATCACTGACTTTCCTTTATCAACCATGTTGATAATGACTTCACAAAATTCGTCCTCTTGACCAGTTGATTTTCTTTTGCAAAAACGCCTTGACTTGGGTTTCGACACTTCAGAGGAAAGCCTTTGGAATACCGAGACCCTCCGTGGAGCACTCCTAGGGTAGCTACATGTAGATAATACTACCTTGATTAACTTTTCACAATGATAATGATAGTCCAATTTCGGGATACTTCTCTTTCGAGATTTCCTCGTACCCTTAGCCTGATAGTATAACTCGTCGGTGTTGTGGCAAGAGCAACCTATCAGCTGTTGGTTTGAGTCTCTAGGTATAACATTGCCATTTGACAGACACATTTTCTTCTGAATAGGTAACATCTTATTGGCATTCGCAGGAGTCACACGTTTGGAATCGCACCTTTGCAAAGGTGGAACCTTAACGGGCTCCCGGTCTTCCACATGCACCCCCAAGCAGGCGGTTACTGGAATTAGTTTGTTGGGAGGATGTGTACGCCCCCCCAGTCTAAAGAGTTTCTTGGGATTTATTCACCAGAACCAAGCGTTCTTTGACACGAGTTTTGCTTCAATCTTCATGTAGAGGACCCAGGTGATCCTTCAATGGAATTCTGAATTTGGATAGATCAACGTTACCGTAGGGCTTCACCGGAGTTAGAGGAGCAACAAGAGCAGGACCGGAAGTTGATTGAGGCTAGGAAGCAGCCTTGGAGCTGGAATTAGATGAGAGACACGACTGGTATCTCTCCCCAAGTGGAGGCGTCTTGGTTGTTTTCGATGCCGTTTTTGGCGCTGTTTTGGCCTTTGGCACCCAGACTTGTTTGGATTTTTGTGATTTTTTAACCTCCTCTTCTTTTTGTAGCTCTTATGCCTTTTGCACAAAGATCTACGCGTGTGCAAGGAGTGTGTAGCGCTTCTGGATGTGCTCCTCAAGAGTAGAACGGGTTCGTTTAACACAATCGTTTAACATGAACTCATTTGTTAGTTGACGGTTGGGAGGATGAATGCATTGTTTGCTGTGGCGACGGCTAAGTGGTTTTGCCTTTTCTGAATTCTAAATCTGCTTGATAGCGGAGTCCCTCCACATGCTCCAAAGCTTTGGCGAATTAACGAGCAAGACGTTAATGTCACCTCTGATGAGCCCTCTTAGTCAGAATTGGTGCGCTTTCAATGGGAAACTCCTTGACTTGTGAGGAGTTATCGCGAGCATCAGATCTGGCTTCCTTAGATGCCACAACAATTAGGTGAAGATCGACACCCTGGGCCTTCAGATCCGAAGATCAACGTATATTCTTCAGGGAAGTGGTCTTCCTGCGCTTGCAAGGAGAGGAAGATCTGGAGGAGGAGGAGGAGGAGGAGGAGACGTACTCCTCGAATTTCTGCTGGTCAAGTTCATACTCGACCTCTTCATCAATCGGGATCTTGATCATCGGTTGCGGTATGGCAGTTTATCGACTTTTACAGATTCAAAAAAGATGAGTCTTTTTATAAGACTTCTTTACACAAAAGAAATAGATCAACAATTCCCTAAAAACACATGCAGAGGACGTTTATTACCCGCTGCTTGCGTGGGGTCTTTGCCTGTGCCAGGATTTATCCGTGACGACCGCAGATCAGATCTAGTTGATTTCGTTGTCTTATAAAGGAAACAAGAAAATGAAGTGAATGACTCAGCAAGGTGAGGAAAACACTCTTCTCGAGATCAAATTAAAGTTTAATCTCAAGGGAAGCAGATAACGGGTGCTGAAGGGTTGCAGATCTTCCGAACTCCTCCTCCTTATGCCGAAGAACTTGCAGATCTCTCTTCATCCTCTCTAAAATTCATGCTCTTCTATTGTTCAAAATGACAAGGCTTCGCCGACAGCTCCAAATTCTCGATCCCTCATGTATAGGGGCCTAGGGCTGTATTTATAGGCTTCGGAAGCTCTGTTTTCAGATAAGAATGGATGATTTGATCTTATCTTCAATTATAACCATTTTAGCACATTCAAAGATATCCTCAAATCAGTTGGGGAGGTTCTAGGATGAAATCTTATCGAAAAACGAGTAAAAATAGCTTTACTGGGTGAGAGACACCGCTGGTTTCTCACCCTTAGGCCGAGACACGATTGGTGCCTCGGCCATTGGCTAAGACACCAATGGTGTCTCCCCCATTTGGTGATACACCGCTGGTGTCTCTCTCATTTGGGTGAGATGTCGTTAGCGTATTTCCATTGTTTTGCCTCTAACTCTCCCGTCCGATCTCGAAATGAAGTAATCCAAAATGCGTTGCAAAGCTGGATCAGAGATCTACAACCTCTTATGGGCGAAATACATATGGAGTGACCGAGACACGAGTGGCACTTTGCTCTTTGTGAATGAAACATAACACCTGGTCGAGTCGTTTCTTCGTTATTTTGCCATCCCGTTGACTCGTATACTTTGCTAACTCGCTTCATGCACTTATTAGCTTCGCTATAGCATTAGATAATCCTCCTTGATTTGAATAATGATGCTCATCATCTTTTTTCTGTGTCGAGCTGCGTGCGAGAACCTATAGGCAATTTTTAACACCTACATATACCCATTAATGATTGGGTCCAATCATGACATCTTGCATCTCTTAAGCAAGTTAATAATGAAGCATTTATCCCTTATAATATCAAAGGTCTAAAGGCTATTTGTATTAAGCTTATATGAATATATTTGTATTTATCCATATATGGTTCAATATCAATTGGACCAAGTAATTGTATGGTATGTTCATCATGATCTATAGTAGTGGTTCTTTCTAATGTTTTGATAGCAATTAAATATTTATAATCAAAATATCCAATTTTGTAAATGTCTCTATTAGGGACATCTGGAATTGTCCATTTATTTAAAGCATCTAATTCAGAGGGATATTCTGTTAATTGTGCATTTTTAACCCTTTTACCCGTATAACAGGATGTCTTAGAAGAACTTGCTATTATGTCTGACATAAAGATTCTTACTGGTTTACCTACTGAAAATTACCCAATAAGGATGTAGATTAGATATTTTTCTTTCTTTTCTTTAAATAACAACCTAGTCTCTAAGTCTGCACATCTATCAACAAGTTATACTACCCTAACACGCCATCCCGACAACAATAGGGATTTACACTGCACGACTTTGGTGACGTTCCACAAACTTACTAGCTAAGTTCTTAATTAAAGAAAGGAAAGAACATATATAAAATCTACATTCTTATTAGATAATATTCTCATAGATAAACCATAAGAAATTTTTAAATAGCAAGCATTGAATGAGCGTAACATGTTAAACGTATATATATAATATATATATATACTATATACGTATATATATACGAAGCATATATATAAGTATATATTATATATATATAAATATTTATAATATATATACTATATATATATATATATATATCTCTATATATATATATATATATATATATATATTATACTATATATTATATATAATAACTTATAGTAATTTTTTTTATTATATAAAATAACTTATTTATATAAACAAATACATAATTATAATTTATATATACAAATAACATTTACTATAATATTACAAATATCATATATTATATATATCACAATATACATATATATATATATAATTATATGTATATATAGTATTATATAATATATATATATATATTATATATATATACTATATATATATTATATATATTATATATATATATATTATATATATATATGTATATACCTATAATATATAGGATAGATAATGATATACATATATATACTATTATATATATACATATATATATATTATATATAATATATATTATAATTTATTATATATATATATATATATATATATATATATAGATATATATATGTATAATAATACCGTATATATATATAGGTATATATATACAATTATATATAATATATATATATAATAATAAAATATATCATATATACTATATAGTTATTAGTATATATATATATAGTAGAATATATATATATATATTATTTATATATTACTATAGTATTATATATATATATATATATATATATATTATATATATATAATATATTTTCTCTATATATATATTATATATATATAATATATATATATATTATATATATTAATAATATTGTTATATATATATATATATATATAGATATTATATATATAATATTATATGTATAATAGTATATACCTATATATAGTTATTATATATTATATATGATACATATATGTAATATAGATATACTGGTATACATATTGTATTATTATACTAACTTACTGTATTATATAATGGGTTATATATATGTATACATTATTATTATATGTATAATATATGTATACAGTACATATATGTATACATACATATATGTATTACATACATATTATGTATATATACTATATAATCAGTATATATATATATATATGTATATATATATATATATGTATATATATATTGTGACGCCCCTGGGTTCACACAAGGCTGCAGTCCAAGGTGAAACCAAGAATGTCAAACCTGTCATGCACCACACCGTGCAATAACATGTTTCACCATCACAATTAACATCTATCTAGTAGAATCAACAACAGGTGTAGGTACAAAAGCAAGTGAAAGATAACACAAGAAATACTGATGAAATGAAATCACATAAATATCTCATCATCCAACATACAGAAATACATAGTCAATATCTGAATAGATAACTGGAATACTCAATAAGTCTCAAATACAAATATCCAACAAGAAGGAAATAAGGCACACAGCCTTTACAACTTCTAGATCAAGACTCTCAAATGTCTAAACACAAGTCTACTGTGGAACTCCAAAAGAAAACATATAACTAGCTAGACAGCTGAAGCTAAAATGCATCGCCGTCAACCTGCGACTCTCCGGGCTCCTGGCTCGTTACCTGAAAGGGGGAGGGACAACGAGCGTCAAAGCGCTAGCGAGTAACATCACAACCAACCCCAAGGGAACAGGGCTCGTTGTATAAGAAAATACAGATAATACATAATAGATCTAAAATCATTGATCTTACTAAAGAGGGTTTTAGTATTTAGAAATTTACAACACGAGAATAGGTACGTCGAGCGAAATAATTCAAACAAGGAAACCCTCATATATATACCTTACATCTCAAATTGTAAACCCCTAATTACTAAACCCGAAGTTCTAGTACAGGAATAATAATAAAAGAAATACACTAATCTCAGAACAATAGTGCAGTGCCATATCATAGCTTAACATAAGTGTTATGTCAAAATCTACATAATTATCATGTAGTGAGCTGCCCGTGAAAAGTCATATGCAGGGTTAAGAACTATGTCCGATACAGGGAATATATATTGTAGTTTCCACACTTATAGAATAAGTGGCAAATGTCCAACACGAGGACTGAAATGGATTATAGTCCAACACGAGGACTTCTATGGATTATAGTCCAACACGAGGACTGTGAAATTGTGCAAATGTCGCTGAGATATATAGAAGATCTACTTATACCAATCCACACTCAAATCAGAGTGTAAGTCCCCAAATTTATACCCTCAGGTCATCTATTATGCATGGATACATAGCAAGACTAAATACAGATGTCCGATAGTCCAGTCAAACTCTCGAACATGCGGTCTACCGCAGCCCTAAAACGAGCCCAGCGGTCGACCGCTCCGGTCGACCTCCAAGCGGACAGAAACCTAAATCTGGGTTTCTGTCAGCTCGAAACCTGAAACAATAATTTGATATTCTACGATAACAAGAGTTTTAATGATTCAAAAATCATACTGAAGATAAATAACTAATCCCAAACTTTAAATCTACATTTCCAATATTCTAAATCCATGAGAAACAAACCAAAAACGTTTTAATAACTGTACAAAAATGATTTAACTCTTGTTTAGGAAATTTTCAGATCTAGATCTTTATAAAATAGAACGTTGGTGAATTTTTATAAATTGAAACCTCTGATTTTTATTAACCATATTATAGAGAGTTCATTGTTATACAAAAATACCATTTTGGCTCATCAAAACTCATAAAAATCCAAAAGAAAATCATAGAAAACAGGGGTGAGGGATTGGGCGAGATGATACTCACATTAGATGCTGACAACTGCCCTGAAGATGATCCTCCTTCGATCTAATCTGCAAAAATTCCCTAAAAATCCTCCGAACTCCTCAAATCGCCAGATCCAGCTAGGGTTTTGAGAGAAGAGAGATGGGGGCTAGGGTTTTAAGTCTCAGATGAAGAGAGGCTCTCCTGGGTTGAATTAGTATATATACTAATTCCCTAACCCGACCCGAAACCCAATAAGACCAAAAAAAAATCCGTAAAAGAAAACCAAACCTGGAAATTCTCTGACCGCTGTGCGATCGACCGATGCGGTCGACCGATGCGGTCGACCGATGCGGTCAACCGCCACGGTCGATCGCGTCGGTCGACCGCGCAGCACAAAAATGCCTGCTGCTAGGCATTTCACATGCTGGCCTTAACACTCGATTTCTCTCACTAATAAACACCTGATGGGTTCTCAAACACAGATAATTACATTCATCTGACATATATATGTATATATATATGATTATTTATCATAAAAGAATTATTCACTATTAATAATTCACATATATTCATTATAGAAATTTCGGGGTTTTACATTCTTCCCCCCTTAAAAGAATTTCGTCCTCGAAATTTGAAAATTATACGAATCTCGAAATATGAATTACTAGATAACATATAAAGATATTTATACTTAACGATCTAAAATGATAATATTCTCGCTCAAATCCTAATCTAGTGGGACTAGTACATCGGGCGAAAAATCCAAACAAGGAACCCCCCATACATATACCATGTGTTCCAAAAGATTAAAAATTAAGCAAAAATATTCTCATTATAGCGTTAAATGCAACATATATGACATAATGAGAATTAATTTACTTGCTCAACCAAGTGTGGGTAGTCGCGACGCATGTCCTCTTCGCGCTCCCAAGAAATCTCCTCAATGCCTCCTCAGTTCCACTGAACTTTCACTAAGGGAATCACCTTATTCCTAAGTCTCTTGTCCTCCCTGGCAAGTATACAAACCGGAATCTCAATAGTAGTCAAATCCTCCTGAATTTCAATCTCTGGTGCATCCAATACTTGCTGCTGCTCCTCATCATGCAAGTGTTTCTTGAGCATAGAAACATGAAATACATTGTGTATACTAGACATCGATGCTGGAAGATCTAGTCTGTATGACACAACTCTAACACGCTCCAGAATCTGAAATGGTCCAATGAATCTCGGTGCAAGCTTCCCCCGTCACCCAAATCGCTGTACGCCTTTCATAGGCGATACCTTCAGCATGACTGAGTCTCCCACCTGAAACTCCAAGGGTCTTCGCCTCTTATCTGCATAACTCTTCTGCCGACTAGTATGGCGATAGGTTCGAGCAAAGAGAACCACCCACTGAAGATAAAATAGTCCAGATTAACATGGGTGATGAAGCTAACCCAAAGCCTATATTCATCAGCGACAGTCTTCCCCCAGATGAGAAGGAGGAATTGATTGCTCTCATCAGGGAATATATCGACGTCTTCGCATGGAATTATGAAGACATGCCAGGGCTCGACCCCAATGTCGCAATGCACCGCCTCGATATCAAGCCGGATGCCAAACCTGTCAAGCAACAGCAAAGACGGTTTCGTCCGCAGATTATGGAAGCCATTGAGGCAGAGGTTAAGAAGTTGATCGAATCAGGATTTATCCGAGAGGAACAACATCCAGACTGGTTAGCCAACATCGTTCCCGTCATGAAGAAGAATGGCAAAATCAGGATTTGCATCGACTTCAGGAACCTGAATGAAGCATGTCCGAAAGACGATTTCCCTCTCCCGATCACGGATGTCATTATCGACAATACATGTGGATTTGAGAGGATGTCCTTCATGGATGGATTTTCGGGATATAACCAGATCAAGATGCATCCAGAGGATGAGAAGCATACGGCGTTTAGAACACCCCTCGGCGTTTTCTGCTATACGGTGATGCCTTTCGGCCTGAAGAATGCCGGTGCCACATACCAGCGAGCGATGACTAAGATTTTCCAAGAACATCTCAGGAAAACAGTCGAATGTTACGTTGATGATTTGGTTGTGAAAAGCCGCAACAAGGAAGATCACATCAAGGATTTGAAGACAATGTTCGATCTCATGAGGAGTCATCAGTTGAAGATGAACCCCACTAAATCATTTCTTGGAATGTCCAGCGGAAAATTTCTTGGGTTCGTCGTCACCACTAAGGGTATACATATCGATCCTGATAAGGTGAAGGCGATACATGAATTGCAGCCCCCGAGGAATCTGAGAGAACTCAGAGGATTGCAAGGGCGTTTAGCTTATATCCGGCGTTTCATCTCAAATCTTTCTGGGAAGTGCCAACCGTTCTCTAAGCTGAACAAGAAAGGAGTATCATTCATCTGGGATGATGCCTGCCAAAAAGCGTTCGAAGATATCAAAACATATCTGGCGAACCCTCCTGTTCTCGTTGCACCGAAATCTGGTAAACCGTTCTTGATTTATCTCAAGGCGATGAACCACTCGATAAGTGCCTTACTAGCGCAAGACGATGATAACGGTCACGAACAGGCAGTTTATTACCTCAGTCGGACCTTGGTAGGCGCTGAGTCTCGATATCCGATGATTGAGAAAGAATGCCTTGCATTGGTATTTGCGATGCAAAAGATGCGGCATTACCTAGTGGGACAGACGATCTACGTTATCTCCAACGTTAATCCAGTACGGGTGTTTATGACGCAACCGGCCTCTATGAATTGGCGATTAGCGAAATGGGCCCTTCTCTTGTCCCAATACGATTTGCACTTCAAGCAGCAGAAGTCGATAAAAGGACAGGCGATTTGTGACCTTTTGGCGGCAAACCCGACCACAGATACGGCAGAAGTATATGATGACTTGCCGGATGAAACCCACGAGGTTAACACCACATCACACCAACAAGTATGGCAATTATACTTCGATGGTGCCTCAAGGGCAGTTAATAGAGTAATAACCCCGGGATGTCCTACAGTTTCCTCTGGAGTTGGAGTCGTCTTAATCTCCCCTGGAAAGCACGTGATGCCTCGGGCTTATTCGTTGACTAGTCCGTGCTCCAATAATGTTGCCGAATACAACGCGCTTCTCATTGGACTCAGTTTCGCCAAAGAGCTGGGGGTCGAATATCTCGAAGCTTTTGGAGATTCGCAATTGATAGTCAACCAAGTTCGCGGTGAGTATGAAGTCAGGAATCAAGACCTGATCCCGTACCACCAGGAAGCCATCAAAATGGCAGAATCTTTCGAAGAATTCTTCATCGAATATATCCCTCGTCTCCAGAACGCTTATGCAGACGCACTGGCGGCACTAGCAGTATCACTGGCACAGCCTCCCGAAGCTGAGCTGTTAGTCACAGTACGGACGCATCAACTCTGCGTACCCATATACAGTACGGAGATTGAAGAAGAAGAGGATAGAAACGTGAACGCCAAAGAAGTGAATTCAACTCGAATTGGGTCTGAGTCCCGAGATTGGCGTTTTCCCATCATTGACTACGTTCAGTATGGCATCCTGCCAGAAGACGTAAAAGAAAGGGAATCAATCCGCCGAAGAGCTCCAAGATTCTTCTATAATATCGAAACCCATACATTATACCGTAGAGGGTACGACGGTCTTTTACTCCGATGCCTTTCGAACAGAGAAGCAAAGGAAGTTCTTAAGGAAGCACACGAAGGAGAATGTGGTGCGCATCAGCCCGGTCCTAAACTGTATGATCGCATCAGAAGGATGGGATATTTCTGGCCAACGATGGTTCGTGACGCAATCGAATACGCACGAGAATGCCACGCTTGCCAGATACATGCGAATTATATGCATCAACCGCCAGAGCAGTTGCACACGTCAACCACTTCATGGCCATTCGAGACTTGGGGTATGGACATAGTCGGTCCTATTTTCCCCCCTTCAGTCAAAGGTGATCGGTTCATCCTCGCGATCACAGATTATTTCTCAAAGTGGGCTGAAGCGATTCCGCTTAGAGAAGTGAAGACGAACAACGTCATCAATTTCATCAAGCATCATGTCATTTACCGACACGGCGTGCCAAGAAGGATCATTCATGACAACGGTCCACAGTTCATAAGCAATGCCTTCGTCAGATTCTGCGACAAGTTCAAAATCGAAGATGTTTCGTCGACAGCTTACTACCCCGCCGCGAATGGATTAGCGGAGGCGTTTAACAAGACGATCATCAAGATCTTGTCAAAGCTCGTGAAGACCAATAAACGAGACTGGGACGATAAACTCGGTGAAGCACTCTGGGCTTATCGCACCACCATACGCACGCCTACGGGAGCTACCCCGTATTCGCTGGTATACGGATGTGAAGCTGTGCTACCGCTGGAAATTCAGATTCCGTCCCTTCGGATCGCCCTCGCAACGGAGATGACGACGGAGGAACAACATCAGAAGCGTCTCGAAGAGCTCGAGAGGCTGGATGAAAAGCGTTTGGAGGCTCAACAACACATCGAGTTTTACCAAGCCAGGATGTCAAGGGCTTTTAACAAAAGAGTCCGACAGAGAAGCTTCAAGGAAGGAGATCTGGTCCTCGCTGCTCGCCGACCAATAATTCTCACCTCCAAGAAGAAAGGCAAATTCGAACCCAAATGGGAAGGACCGTTTGTAATAGACACAGTCTATTCAAACGGCGCATATCGCCTGATTACTCAAGAGGGCGCCAGGCAATTAATGCCAATAAATGGGAAGTTCCTGAAAAAGTACTATCCCTAGTACATTCAGGATAACTCATTTACCGGGAAGTTCCTCGAAGAATATTACACTTAATATTCTAGAGGATAACCCAAAATCATTGTCACCACCAAAATCCCTCACTGATCAATTTCAATTGACAGTGAGACCCAAAATCATTGTCTCCACCAAAATCCCTCACTGATCAGTTCCAATTGACAGTGGGTCCACAAAAAAAAATGTCCATATGACCTTCTTGACTCTTTCCATAGACAAGAAGGTTCCCTTTCAGATCGGAGTCTCCTTTCGATAAACGAAAGAACTCCTTTCTTTTCTCTTTGGTCAAACCTTCCCATGGTTATAGCCAAAGTTGAAATTCCACTTCGATAAACGAAGAACCCATTTTCAGTTTAGATAACCCATCCTATAAAAGGCAAGTTTATCTAAATTTTCCAGACTCTCGGAGTGGACACCCCACTTCTAGTTTCTTCTTCGCTGGAAATAGAATATAAAATTCTTCCTTTTCAGAATCAGGGAATAGAATATAAAATTCTTCCTTCCTTGTTTTCCGGGTTCGCCTTCACCCCAAAAGAAGACCGGGAAATAGAATATAAAATTCTTCCTTTCCCGCACTGATCTTTTCTAAAATTTTTCAATCTAGGATTCGCCATAGGAAGTTTATCCCGAATCCTAAGCAGGGATAAGTCTGCGCCTAACACGCGCTGCCGGTTTAGTCTTTTTCCGCACAAAAAGACACCAGAGTTCGATTCTGGGGTATTCTATCCTAAAACCTAAGTAAGGATAAGTCTGCGCCTAACACGCGCTGCCGGTTAGTTCTTAACCGTTAAAAAGAACACCCGTCCACATATTCAACATTGTGGCAGGTCGTCATTAATAACACCAAAATCCATGCCTTACACGCATGGGGAATGTCATCCTGAATCCTAAGAAAGGATATGCCGACGCCTAACACGCGTCGCCGGTTTAGTCTTTCGCCGTAGAAAAAGACACCAGAATACCAGTCTGGGGTATTTTATCCCGAAACCTAAGTAGGGATAAAGTCAACACCTAACACGTGTTGCCGGGTAGCCTATTCCCGTAACAATGGCGAAGTCTATGTATTCGACATCATAGCACGAAGTCTAAGGGAGTTCATTCCCTTAGCACAACGTTACATGCGGAACGGATTCCGACAATCCGCATGCTAGCCCGACTCAAACGGTAGTCGGTAAAGGCTAATCAAACCCGTTGAAGGCTGGGGGTTAGCCAAAAATCCTAAAGTCAACACCTAACACGTGTCGCCGGGTAGCCTATTCCCGTAACAATGGCGAAGTCTATGTATTCGACATCATAGCACGAAGTCTAAGGGAGTTCATTCCCTTAGCACAACGTTACATGCGGAACGGATTCCGACAATCCGCATGCTAGCCCGACTCAAACGGTAGTCGGTAAAGGCTAATCAAACCCGTTGAAGGCTGGGGGTTTGCCAAAAATTCCATGAGTATTATGGTCAATCATTTCAAACGAAGTGAGGAATCATAATAAAGATAAAGATAAATCAGTTCCATTAAAGAGAATCAAATGTCAAGGTTTTCAGCAAATAAAATCATACATCAAGCCCATGGCTAAGAACCTGCTGACTGAATTCAGACAGCTTCTCATCATAAGAGCGTCTAAGCTCCTCCTGCAACTCAGCTCTGACAGACTCTTCGTTCGCGGCTAAAGTCCTCACAGCAACCTCCTCTGTCTCAGCCAGTGTCTGCTTCAAGGACTTCAGCTCATCAGATAAAGCAGCATGTGCTTGCTGATTTTGCATCTTTGCGTCTTCCTTCTCACGGAGTTCTCGTCGGAGCTGATCTATCTGAGAATCAAGCTCCTCAAGTGAAGATGATCTAGTGGCAAGGTCAGCCTCAACTCGATCTATTCGGCCCCGCTGCACCTGAATCTCGAGCTCGGCAACCATCCGAGTACCGCGCCATGTCTGTAAGCGAGCCCCCAACTCGGCAGCAATGAATGAAGAGGCACCTACATCTCGGAGCTCATGAAACACCTGAAGCTCACGCTCTAAGCGATCAAGGTCATCGACCATAGCCGTCGCCAGATCTGGATATCCTATGTCCCTTATCAAATTTATCTTGGAATCAAGGTAGGGTTTAAACTGGCGGAGAGAAAGTCTATCGTGGAGAAGTTTGCCAATTATAGCATTCAGGGAGGAGAAATAAGAGCGGACTTCTACGCTGATGATGATCTTCTCAGGGTCATTCCCCGATAACAACTCCTTAACGAGGACATGAAGCTGAGAAGGAAGCCCTACACAAAGAAGAGAAATTCGTCAAAAGCCTCAATGAGGAAATGAATTGCATTACGCAGCTAGTTAAATTATACCTCCTTCCCCTCGAGTCACTGGGGGTGATGGAGATGTAACGACTGTAGCAGCATCGACTGGTGGAGTTGGTCGCACAGACGGCTCAACAGGGTCAGCCTCAGCGAAAGCTCCTGTTAGACACAAAACAGAAACATCATATTATAGTTGCATTAGTCACAGAAGGGGCTAGTCCTATAGTTAGCTTGAGAAGAGGCATGTACCTTCAAAATAACCGTTCCCGGGAGTCTGAGGGAGTACAGACTCAGGAAACATATCCTGAGGCGGCTGGGCGTCGATCTGAGGAGAGTCATACATGAAGCTGAACATAGAAGTGTCCATAGGCAGGCCCTCCCCATCGAAATCATCAATCGAAAAATCTGACACAAAAAGATATAAGTATGAAAGAGGAGAAAGGAAACTATGGCCAATAAAGACAAGTTACCTCTTGAAGATGTACCTGGGTTCATCGAACTGGGTCCTTCATTGACAGGCTCCCCAACATGGGCGGTCACCTGGTGCGGTGAGTCAGGCTCACCAGGAGATGCACAATCATCGGGACTCATCTCGCCTTCCTCACGATATCCTGCATAGGATGGGAAAGCATGAGCTAGAAAGTCTAAACGATCAAAAAAAATGATCTATAGAATAGACGTTACCTCCGTCACTAACAGGATCTTCACCAGCTAAGTCCATCTCAGATGATCGTGAATTTGCATGCGGCTTATGGGCTAATCTTTTCCGCCTATCAGCACGGACAGCAACCGAAGGTATTGCCCGGGTAAAAGGACGAAATTCGTCGTCACTGTTGATCGCTGTTCCTGAAACATCGGATAGTGGTCAGGAATAGCAGTTTGGAAATGCGAGGAAAAAGAAAGATAGGTGACTAACCTTGCTCCAAATCTGCCTCATAGTCTTCAGGGTCTCCGCCTGAGGCCTCTCCAGCAGAACTAAAGGCCCTGTGACCTTCTGCATCAAGTCTGCGGGTCTTGCCCTGATCCCTCTGTGACCGAGCACTGTCCCGGATCGCACGAGAATCAATCTGAGAGGCTTCTTCGGCCACCAACTCTTCGATACGCTTCACAGGGACAGTCTTATTAGCTGCTAGCAACCACTTACAGCTCAAGAAAGTGAGGTTCAACTGCCGCTCAGCACCTGGGAGACTGAACCTAGCACCAGTGCAGCCAATCACGGTCCACAACCATGCACGAAGACCGTCCACCAGACCTCCATGAGCCCGAAGCTGCTGGCGCGGGTTCCCAACATAAAGCTGGTCATAACCGAACTGGCGGGCGAATCGACAAGGTAGATACGGCTCTATAAAACATTGATTCCCCACCCGGAAAGTCAGGTAACCCGGCCTGATATTCACCAGCCAATTAAAGCAGCCCATATCCAAGTAAGTCCTATATTCCCTCGGCTTCTCCTCATCAATCAAACACTCGCCGTACCGGCTGGAGAACTGCAGAAAGCAAGTGGAGAATGCCCAGCCCTTGTGAAATTGTAACTGCCTCCTGATATCGGGGAATCCTCGGCCTTCCCATTCGCCATTCTCAAGCAGCTGTAGAAAGGGAACAGACTGGTCTATGGCATTCGGTATCGACATCACATCGGAACGATGAAGGACGAACCAAGCCATCAAATAAATATACGGAAGCTCCACCTTAATGGTAGGAATCTGAGTCGGTTTATCATCATCTCTCCGTGTAAAAGCACTAGAAATCTGCCGAAGCCCTCGATGAATGTTAGCAACCATCGCCGGAAGAAGCAAAAGTTCCTTCTTATAGGCAAGCTGAACTGCAGGATAGAGCACTTCCAGTGGCAGAGCGTCACCAGACTGATACGGGACCACGCATTTCTTCAACCAGATGGCGATGTAACCGGCAAGGAGAGTCATCGGACGAATCGGTACGGTCGCGTGATATAAGAACGATCTGAATTTAGTCCCTGCAGGAAAGCCACTCTCAGGACTGCTAATGGTATAGGACTGGGCGTTAGTTTTCTTCAGCAGCTCATTAACCTCCGAAGGAGTCAGCGGTGTCAGCTCACAAATAGATTGGCCAGGATGGCTCTCCAGATTTCTGAACAAATATGATGCGAACTGCTTCAGGCTCACATTTGCTTTGGTCCTCTTCGCTAGGGGCTTAGACTGCGCCAAAGCAATGTGATAATGACAAGTGAGGTCCCATAAAGTCTCATAGCGGTCGGGCATACGATCCTTCAACTGACTCAACTCATGGGTGGAAGGAAAGTACTCCTGGTATAGCATCTGTCCCATGGGCAAGCCTGAAATCTTGTGCATCTCATGGAGAGCCAAGCCCAACTCTCCGTGCCCGGTCAGAAAAGTGTTGGAATCTGGATTATAAAGCTCGCATAGTGCAAAGAAATGCTTCGCGCTTGTAGGTAAGCCATGCATGGTGGCCCGAATGGATGCATAAAGGCCGCAGGCATGTAACTCCTCGCTCCATCGACTCAAGACGTACTTCGTCATACGAGCCCACCAGAACCTGTCCAAAGAATGGACCCAACCATAGAACCTGTGGCGCGGTGCAGGCATCTCCCGTCCTAAAATAGCAAGGCGATTCCTCAGAGTAGAAGCAGTGGCGAGGAACTCGTTACGAGGCGGAGTATCTAGCCCCAGTACTCCAGGATGTAGTCCAACAATGTGATCCCGGCTCGAACCAGGAACTGCTTGATGAGTAATATAGCCGCAGTGAACGCTCTCATGCTCCTTTGTCAAATGCCACGACATATCCCACTTCACAGCCTGACGCCTGAGCTCAGTCAAAGAACGGTGTCGAGGAATCTTCGGCAAATACATATAACGACTGCCAGTCTGGTAAAGCCACTGCTCAGCCTCAATAAATGCTGACTCGGGATCCCTGGTAGAGTCTCTAAACAAGAAGTCAGTCTTCCTAAGAGACTGAACGGAACTGGCATCCTGCACGAGAGGCGCATCTGTGATCAGCTGGCGAAGAGCTTGATGGCCACCTTCCCTCACCACTTGGACAACTTCCAGCGACGTGCCCGGAACAAACTGGGAGGTGAGCGGAATGGGCGAAAAGTCATCAGATGTTAAGTAGTACTCATCACGACGTCCATTCACCGCATGCGATGAAAAGGCTCCGGAAGGATACTCCACTGAAAACAAGCAGTTAATTATTTGTTAATTTCAGATATAAAAAGAAATTGAACTCATCTTACAAATTGATAAGATAGAGTCATTGCCTTATAAAGGGCGAGACGATTTGGCCACATTGCACATTTATAAGATAGGATATATCGACAATATATCCCTGCCTTATAAAGCACAATGCAGCGTCAAAACGCCCCCTTTATTATGAGATGTGGTTTTGACCAAGCAAAACTCATCTTTAAAGCGTCGATCCTCACCAAGGAGAATCAAGGCTTTTCCCGATCGCCTCACCAAGGAGAGCAAAATGGGGTAAAAGGACTAATTTGCAAATTTTCAGAAGAAGAGGGTTAATTTGCAAAATTTCCATAAAGCGTCGATCCTCACCAAGGAGAACCAAGGCCTTGCCCGGTTGCCTCACCAAGGAGAACAACGGGGAGTAAAATGGACCAATTTGCAAATATCCAGAAATAAGAGGACTAATTTGTAAATTTTTCGAAAAGGTCAAAAAAATGGCTCACCGGCATAAGAGGGAGGCGCGCCACCAGTCGGCACGGTAGCAGATTGACCCCTCGCCATACGAGACATAGAAACCTGCAAGGTAAAATGAAGGATTAGATCTAGAAAAGGAAAAATCCCATTTTTACCCCAAAAAAGGCAAGTTTGAGGCATCAAATCACACCCTCAACCCTTATATGTGATCCCGCAACTCCATATACTAGATCAAACATGAAATAAATTAAGATGGCGGAGGATTTACCTGAAGAAAAGCCCAAAATCCAATAAAGGCGAGACCTTTAAGGAAACTTGAACCACACGCTCGAGGGGCCTGAGAGAAATTCCAAAAATGATAGTTTCGAAGGATTTTTCAGTCAGGGATCAAAGGGAGTACTAGATCTAAGACGAATATCAAGTTTTTAAGGAGATCGGACGCTCGAGGGAAGAGAAATTCAAAAAGGAGGCAAAGGGGGGGGGGGCGGCCCTAGGGTAAAGAAAAAGAAAAGAAAAAGAAACCCTTTTTATATAGAGTGGACCGGAACCGAACCGAACCGGACCAGACCCAGTTCAAACCAAAACTCAAATTGAAGTCGAACCGAGCATCGAAACGACTTCAAATCGAGCGACGATTCAGCCCATCACTTACTCACTCTTCTCCCACATGTTCGGAAGAGTCGGAGGATTTTTTGAACCGATTTACTGCCTTTTTTGGGCTCATGTTAAGCCGGTTCATCGCATTTGAGCGCAGAAAATACTCCAATAAGGTATATGAGTATAAACTATTCCCTATTTTTGGTTTGAGAAGTTCCTGGAGAATATTGTTTATAAATATTCTTAAGGATAACTCAACCACACTACGCCGGACATCGCGTTGTGCATAAAGACTCGACGCCACAATCAATGGTCAGCTAAAAGGAATCGACTTCAAGTTCAAAAAATTCCGACAAACGGTCAGACAATAAATGCAGCACCGGAACTCTTACAGACTTTCGACAAAGCACCGAAAAGCCTGGAGAATTGAAGGAGTCAAGAACAGAAGCCATTCCGAGGTCCCGTTATACCGACTGAAGGTAGGGACAATCATATCCAAAGTATCCCAGACTCTTCTATAAAAGAACGAGACTGAAATACTTTGGAGGGGGTATCTGTAGGCATATAAAATTGCTTATAGGTCCCCTAGCATAGCTCGGCACAAACCGACGAACCAACGAGGCGACGAGATCGACGAATCGCACAGAAGCGACGGAATGCATCCACCCGCGTGCAGAATCAAGCTAATGAGTTGAGGAATCAACGAGCCATCCAACCAAGGGGAAACTCGGACGAATCACGATCGAATCAAGATCAATTTCGGACTCGAACTCAGAAGCGGATTTACTGCCAAATCAGGAATCCAACTTACTGCCAAATCAGATCAACCAATCAGAGTCTCAATCAACCGAATCACGGACAGAACCGGAAACAACGGAAAACGACTCGAAAAAGTCGGAAAACACCGCCCGCGGGGGCTCGGCCAAAGCCAAGCCACCTCAAGGTGGCTCGGCCAAGAGGTGGCCGACACTTCTCTTTTTGCGGCCACTGTCCTGAGAACCTATAAATAGGCCCAGAGATGTTCATTTTCGGAGGTCGAACTTTCAAGAGCCGAAACTCTGCCGGATCGAAGAGTGAACTCGGAGCTTTGAAGACCTGAAGACTTGGACTTACAGATCTGATCCTCGGCGACCATCCACGTCAGAAAAGGCAGGATCTCGAGAGGAAGAAAGAACAGATCTGAGATCTACACGAGGCTACACTCTAGATCTAAGCTTGGTCTTAGATCTCGAGATCTGAGCGATTATTCCCTTGGTGGATTAATCCCTCCCGGCTATTATTCCCTTCGTGGAATAATACCCGTATAATCGTGTAGATCCGACCGGATCTAGATCGCGCGGTGGTCCACGGATTAACCCCGGCGTTGGCAAAGAACCCACACAAGCAAGCGACCGCAAAACAGGAGCTTGCGATTTGTTCACAAGAGGAAAGTTGTAATTTTTACTTTTTTTCTTTTGATTTAGTTGTAACCGGATCTATAAAAGACCGGATCTTTGTAACCCAAGATGACAATTATCTCAATGAAAAAGACGACAGTTTTCCCCGCGAACACCTGCTGGGCGATCTCTCTCCCTGCTATTTCAAATAAGTTATTTTTCTCCGTCCTTGCTCGACATTGTTGACTATTTATTTTCCCAGAGTCGCATCTATTAGTAAGAGACAAGTTTGTATTGATTTTTATATTCCATTCTTTTGCATTGACCCATTTAATTCAGAACCTGGAATTGAAAGTATACAATTATGTTTTGTCTTAATTCTCAATTGTGTAGTGCATGGTCATAGGATTCTATTTGTTGACTATGTATTTAGTTGTTCAATTGGATTAGTGGTTATGATGTCATGGAAAGGAATTTACAACAATTAGTTGACGGGACAATCACTAAATCATTCGCTTGTGGAAATTTTCGGGGTGTTGTTAAAAACCAATTACATGATAAGCTAATTTTGTGTATTGTAATAAGAGCTTCTAAAATTATCATTAGTTTGTGTATAATTAAGGATTCTTAATTTTCTATCCTAATTGTGCTATTAGTATAAGAACAAAGCACTATCCGTTTGGTGTTGATAAATTTCATGAGTTTATGTTATATGAAAAGTTTAAAAAGAACAAAGCACTGTCTCTTTGGTATTTATAAATTTCATGTGCTTTTATTTTATTTTTTATCATTTATTATTTGGTAAAATGTTTTAATACCATGCAAATGTCATTTGTGTAAATTTACATATATTTTCTTTCCTTCTCTTCCCTCCATTAGTACTCCCAAATAAGTTATATTAATTTCACCTCTATTCACTTTACTCAACTCCCAAACAACATATTACAATTCCCCTTCCTTTCCTTACCTTCCCTTTCCCTTGTTTATCTCTCCTTCTCTTCCCTCAGTCAACTCCCAAACGTAGCATAAGGCGATAAGTTAATAAATTAAATTATTTCTATTCCACATGGTTAACCCTCAGAGCCAGATTGACTGAAAGCAGTAAATAAAGTAATAATCGTGAGGAAAGTAAATTGCATGGGTATCTACGAATCCGAATCCGAATTACAACTTAAAGACAAAAATCACAAGGAACTAAATCGAAAAGTAAAAGACAACTAGAGAATAGAGTTAATAGAGTTTTGGTTGTTTGTGTGTGAGCCCGTTCTTCCAGTTGGACACTATTGCCCACAGGCATTGGGAAAAGCACAATTTTAGTTAGCCACGTATCGTACTATATATTAAATAATTAGTCCAATGTCATGCTTGGCATCTTATCAGAGCTTTGACTTTTTATCCTCCTATAATTAGTTATTATTTGCTATTTTAATTAAATATTTGAACATTTGTTTTTCTCTTCATTTCTCTTTTCCTCTTAATCCAATCTTTTAACTTTTTTAAATGGATACATATTTGTCATTTGTTCTCATTAAGTTTTTATATTTTAATAAGAGAAAATATTGATGGTGTTCATTTTGATTATCTAATTGTGAAGTTATAATCTATATCAATATCTGTACTAATATATAATTTTTGTAAATTTATGAAATTGCACAATAAATATGCAATAATATTATATAACAAAACTAATACACGGCTCGTCCAGGGTCAAAAACCTGTATTATTTCTAGCAGTAAAATTACCTGAAGAGCTTTATTTTTAGGATAAACGTGAAGGTGGACGGCACATGCGGGTAGTCAAAGATAAAGAAAAAGTGAGCCAACGCAAGGTACAGGCATCACTTAATAAATTCGTTCCATGATCAGAATTCAAATGACTTCATAGAGTCTACACCAAACTCTTTGGCACTTTCCAAGTGATCCCAATTAATGATTCCTTCTTTAATTAACTAGGGCAGAAGACCCATTTGTCCGAGATTGTGGGCCTTATTGTCCAGACCTTTGTCCGTTAAAGCCAACTTCTATACGGGCCCGAGTATCAGATTGATCTTGCTCATAATAACAAGCGGATTCTTGTCTGATTGAATTAGAAAAGACTGAAAAAAAATCCAAAGATCAACCAAAAGGTTGAAACCAATAAAACCTAAGTAACTTTGGTCCATTAGTCTTTGTGGTCCTGCTTTAAGTACAAATTTAGCAGACTAGAAGGGATGGCAGCTTCTAAACTTTAATTCTTTATGGATCTAATCACCATGGTCCCTTTTCTTCCCATCCTTTTGTGATCCTTCGACAGGAAACTGGATGGAAAATCGAGAATGAATCCAAAATTTCAAATTAAAACAAAAAAGTCAAAAAACCCGCCAAGTTGTAGACACCGCCAATGTTGTTCTTTTAATTGAGGTGATATTTAGTTCTTATATTTTTTTCATTGGAAAGGTCATAGTTCTAATCTAATACTATCCAATATCTAATCAAATATCTAATATCTTATACTATTATAAAAGTGTGTAGGATGTTAAAAATATTTCTTCCCACACATATATGCACGTATAAAACACACACATGCATACATAAAACACATGCATACATACATACATACATACATACATGTTATAGCCCTTAAAAATACTAAATATTAATCTCCACAGAGATGTTGACACGTGTCTTACACTATACCTAACCCGGCTAATTCAAGACCAAGATAACCTCCACGTTAGTACGTCCGACTTGATTGACCGACATCTCGCGTAACCGAGTCAAAAAAAGGTACCCTCAATTGATTCCATAAGCGACCCAACTCGTCCCACTGTTCAGTTGACATCTTGTGTAACCGAGTCAAAAGACGATGCTTCTCGGCCCTGGACCTGAGGAGTCGAAAGACGACAGCTACTTCGAACCCCTCGCCAGCCGACTATTCTTGCATTAACTGCCCTGAAAACATCATTATTGCTCTAGCATCTATATATTTTATAACTCATCGGCCCTGGTCAGCACTAAGCACCTACTGTCATTCCCACAATAAATGACTAGGTGACTCACTTCCTTCAGCAACTGACATGTAGCACATGTCTGCCGACTCAGCTGCCTAGCTGGACTCAGCCCAAGTTACTTTCTTACCCCCTCATATCCACTATAAAAGGAGTAGCACTGCATGAGGTAACTCTCTCTTACCTTTTTACGTAACTAAGTGCAAATTCTATAATTTTTCACTCAAGATCACCTACTGACTTGATCGTTGCAGGAACAACTGGAGAACCCAACTCCGCCCTTTTACGTGTTCCTTCATATGTAGGGAAGAACAGTGAGCCCAAGAACCATTCATCAGGAGGATTTAGAGGACCTTAATCACTCCACAAACTCTCAGATAACCCCTTGCTTGATAACTGACATCAACAATACATAAATAATATTCTTTCGAATTCTTCTCATAACTTCAAATAAATTAAATGTAATAAGTATACCCAAATTTAATTAGAAAATATTATTGAATTAATAAATTACTAATAATAAAGTTAATATACTAACTTTATTGTAAACCATACTAATTATTCAGTTAATGTACTAATTATATAATTCTTATAGTAAAGTTGACATTGATATAATTAGTATAGATAATTTCATTATTATAATTATTGTAGAATGAGGAACAATTGGGTTGAACGCATATAATCATTAATCATCATAGTATAGCACAATTATCAAAGACATATAGCATTGGCACTATACTATCAAAATTATACTATATTATGGGTCAACTGGCTAGGCAATTCTCTTAGGGGGTGTTTGTTTTTTTTTTTTTTTGGATATAGGGTGGATTTCAAGTTTTGGGATGTAAAAAGTGCTCTTTTTGAGTTTTGGGATTCCATAAACTTTATTTGTTTCAAAATTAATTTTGGGATATTGAATCCCTAAATTATAAACAAATAATATATTTTTAGGATTTGTGAAATCTTCTCTTTTGTTTTGTCCTTTTTTGCGGATATAAGGTGGATTACAAGTTTTTTGGGTTTTAGAATTCCATAAACCATGTTTGTTTCACAACCAATTTTGGGATATTGAATCCCCAAATAATAAAAAACTATTATATTTTAGAATTTGTGAAATTCTACAATTGAGAGAGGATGTAGGTTGGATATTGATGTATTAATGCTAATAATATAAGATTAATATAAGATTAATATATTATATATAATATTATAATAATATAATATTTAATATAATACATCTATTCCTCTATAATTATAGGAGGACCCAAGATCATTATATATATATATATATATATAGGAGAACTTGTGTCAACTTAAGTGGATAGTGAATAGTGTGTCCACCAAACTTTATATCCACTCATTTAACATATAAAAAGTCACTTCATATCATGCAAGGATCCCTAGGAAACATCCAAGGGTTAAAAAGTTTGGTGGATGTCCACTTAAGTGATATATAGGACGGACACAATAATCACTTCATGCTCTAGTAAAGTATCGTAGCTATTATATATTATTTAATCACATGTTCATGCTGGTTAGTAAATATTGCAGTAATTACTGTAGCAATTTAATATTATTATATAAACAATTTATATATATATATATATAATATATATTATAATATATATATATTATTATATATTATATATTACTATATATTAATACTATATATCATCTATATATATATATATATATATATATATATATATATAATATCTAATATTAATTATATATAATATATAATATATATCATATATATTATTGCTTATACTATATAATATATTATATATATCATCATTTATTATATGTATAATATAATTATAATATAATATATCAATATATATATATATAATATATATATATAGTATATATATATATATATATTATTATATATATATATATATATATATATATATATATAGTATATATATTATAGGAGGACCCAAGAATCACCTGTCATGCCCTGTAGTAAAATATACAGAAAACAAACCTAAATTACTGTAGCCAATTTATATATATTATATATGTATTATATATTGTAATATATAATATAAACTATATTATATTAATATATATATATTATATATATATAAAATATTTAATATATCTATAATTATATATATATATATATATATATACATATATATATATATATATATATACTATATATATATATATATATATATTATATAATATATGTTATTAAAATATTATATAATATTATAATATATAATTTATAGTATTCCAAATCCCAAAATATTGATGAAACAAACAAAATATTACAAATTATAGTATTCCAAATCCCAAAATATTGATGAAACAAACATAATATTACAAATTTTGGTATTCCAAATCCCAAAATATTGATGAAACAAACAAAATTTTAGAGATCCCAAAACCCACAAAAAAATTTATGGATTTCAAATTCTATGGTGAAATCCATATCCATAAATTTTGGGATTTGAAACAAACACCCCCTTAAAGTTTCATTCATGACTATTAAGTTATTAACGCATAATCGTTACATTGAATACATTCTCATGGCTGCATGCTCGAAATTAATAAAGTAACAATTAACTTCTCCATCGCTTCCTTTTATCTTTGGTATTCTCTCTGAGAATAAAATGCCCACGCACCTAGGCCTTGAATTGTAGATCTTCCAATGTCTTTAGGTATTCATTGCCTGACAAATTTTCAAAACCGACCTCTTTGAGTTTTTAATTGCAAAAAACGGCTCATTTCAATCTTATTTATAAAAACCGACCCAGTTGGTTGAAACGGTGTCGGTTTTTGAAAAAAAATTTCCCAAACTTCACGGGAGTTCAACGGGAGTTCAACTCCCGTGAAGTTTTGTTATGAGAAAAACTTCACGGGAGTTCAACTCCCGTGAAGTTTCCCAAAAAAATTTAAAAAAACCGACCTGTTTTCAGCCCCTGGCTGAAAACAGGTTGGTTTTTGTAAATATTTTTAAAAAATTTAAAAAAACCGACCTGTTTTCAGCCCCTGGCTGAAAACAGGTTGGTTTTTGTAAATATTTTTAAAAGTGGTCGTTTTTTGCAATTAAAAACCCAAAGGGGTCGGTTTTAAAAATTTGTCCATTCATTGCCATTAAAGAAATCTCTCTCCGTATTGTCCCTCTCTCTCAAGCCCTTTGGGATACCAAAAAAAAACGAATCTCTTCTTCTTCCTCCTAATGTTTATGCTCTCAGTTCTTCATCAATAGTATCATGAGAGGTTGCACATCTTGCTATGTCGATGACGCTTTCATCCCTGGTTCAAGGCGCTGTAACAAATATTTACACCACGTGGCCATCACTATTAGAAACACGAGAAGGCTCATCCCTCGGCATCGTCTCTGGCGAACTCAGCCCAAGCTGATGATGGTTTTAGAGTAGCAAAAATAGAGAAAGGAAAGGATTTGAAAAGAAATGGTAAAATTCCATATAACACCTTTGTCTAAAAAAAACATATGTCCATAAAACGTTGACCTAAAGAACTAACGAGTACATTTGGCTTGAAAAAATAAGGTTAGCTCCTCAAATCCCAAAAATATTTATGTTTTACAATGGTAGATATTATTTAGTATATGAAAGTTCTTAGAAACATGTTATCAAATATATATTGAAGCAATTTCTTTCCCTTTCTTGATTAATTAATTCCATTGCCACAGTAGAGGTCGACGAGTGCGAGACACACTAGTGCATACGTCATTACCTTAACATCAAATATCTAATCTGCAGTATGGTACTTAAACAAATTTGTGCATTTTCCTTTTTATTTGATTTGGTTCTGTGATTAAGTTCTTTTTTGTTTTTGTTTTTATTTTTATTTTTCATTTGTGTGATTTAGATAAAAAAAACAATTTGCACACTTTCATAGCATATAAATTTATTTACAGCACAATAACTAATTTATTTACAACGCAATAACTTGAAGTACTAGGACTTGAGTCTAATTCTATGCTTGGTAGTATTACATGGGAGTAAGATTAAAATGAGATTGAGACTTTGCTTGATACCCCAAGATCGGTTTTATCAAATACCTGATCCCCCTAGGTAACAACGATCGGACTCTCTTCTGCTTCTCAAAACTCACGATCGCCTCCTTTCTGCCCCAAAAGAAAGAAAGGAAAAAAAAAAAAAAACTCGAACTCGATCGCCTCCATTCTCTCCCCTCGAGCTCCTTCTCCCATCTCCTCTCTCCTGGAGTTCGAGCTCCACCTTCGATCTCCTCTTGCCTCGAGCTCCCACTTCACCTCTGATCTCCTCTCTCTCCTCGGGGTCTGCCTTTGACCTCATCCCCCCTCGAGCTCAAGCTCAACCTTCGAATTTGCACGGGGAGTTCAGCCGGAAGATCGATTACGTGTTCAAGGTGGTGCTGACCAGGGATTCGGCAGTGGGGAAATAGCAGCTCCTTGCCCGGTTCTCGAGGAGCGAGTTCAGTTTGGACTCGAAGGCCACGATTGGTGTTGAGTTTCAGACTCGGACGCTTGCGATTGATCAGAGGACTGCCAAGGCTCAGATTTGGGATACCGCCGGTCAAGAAATGTGATAGCTTGTTTTCCCTCTGTTATTGAATCGTTGCTTTGGAGTTTTGGGGCATAATTTGCTTGTTGTTGTATAATTTGTGGTGGGCTGTTTACTTTATTATTATTATTATTATTATTTTAGTGGTTTTATTCGTATAGTTTTTTCATTGCTTATGTAGATTAAAACTAGTTGTTGCCAATTAATGTTACTTCTGTGAGTTTGTTATCTAGAATCATGGAGTAGTGTTAACCACCCTCACCCATGAAATGGTCCAACGTTCACGGGGGGTTATTGGTTGGGACAAATTAAGACCAAGTGGGAAAATTATTCCAATAGAACAACTTTACCCCTTTAGAATATTTTGAGTGGGGTAAAGTGGGATAAAGTGGGATAATGGGATAATTTGAGCCTTTGATTTGACAATTCATGTGGGATAATTGATGATGTGACACCTTATAAAAAAATAATTTTATCTATTAATTACTTCTAATAAATTAACTTCTCCAATTGGTTTAGTATATTATTTAGTATATTATTATAATATAAATATTATTTTACTTTATATTAAAATATAATATATTGTACTATACTTACAAATTACTATTGTTAATTATTATATTGTATTATATTATATTATATTAGCATGCTATACTATATATAATAATTATTATATTGTAATATCAATATATTTAATATAATATTTTAATATAATACATTATTTTATTTATACAAAAATATAATATGTTATACAATAATTACTAATTAACATTATATTAGTATGCTACATTATATAATAATTAATATAATATATGAATAATATATATAATATAATACTTTAATAATATATTATTTAATTTAATATATTATAATATAGTATCATAGGATATAATGTACTTTATAAAATATTATAATATTTTACTTTATTCAATGTAATATTTTTAAATTTTATATTAAAATTAAAATATAATATAACATATATATATTACATGATAATTACAATAATATATATTAAAAGGTATCATGTTATAGTATGTTATTAATATTATATAATAATATATGTTATTACAATATTATATAATATTATATTAAATACGTTATACTATAATTACTATTATATAATATTATTAATATATGTTATTACAATATTATATAATATTATATTAAATACGTTATACTATAATTACTATTATATAATATTATTAATATATGTTATTAAATTATGTCATTAAAATATTAATATATGTTATATTTTATATATCATGTCATATATTTATAATATAATTGCATGTATTAGTTAAGTAATACAAAAATATTTTAAAATTATCTCAATTGCCTTCAAAGTATAACAACATTGTTCCAATATGGAGGATAAGGTAAATTTTTACTATTGGGATAAATTTTTGTATATGAGTGGGGTAATTTTATCCCAAGTGGTGTAATTGTCTCACTAGTGTTCCAAAACACCAATAACACAAAAAAAATATTATCCTTGTTCTATTGTCCCAATGAATAACACTATGAAATAGAATCCCCAAAATTATCCCATTATCCCCTAAAATATCCCAACCAGTAAGCCCCCCTAAATTGTTGTAATTGTCTAATTTGTGGGTGATTAATCTGATCCTATTTTTGTGATAACTTCCCCTGGGGGGGAGGGTTATTGGTTGGAACATTTTGGGGGATAATGGGATAATTTTGGGGATTCTATTTTATAGTGTTATTCATTGGGACAATGGAATAATGATAATACCTTTCTGTGTTATTGGTTTTTTAGAACACTAGTGAGACAATTACACCACTTGGGATAAAATTACCCCACTCATATACAAAAATTTTGTCCAAATAGAAAAAATTTACCTCATCCTCCATATTGGAACAATGTTATTCCACTTTGAAGGCAATTGAGATAATTTTAAAATATTTTTGTATTACAGAACTAATACATGCTAATTATATTATAAATATATGACATGATATATAAAATATAACATATATTAATATTTTAATAACATAATTTAATAACATATATTAATAATATTATATAATAACATAATTTAATAACATATATTAATAATATATTATATAATATTGTAATAACATATATTAATAATATTATATAATAGTAATTATAGTATAACGTATTTATTATAATATTATATAATATTTTAATAACATATATTGTTATATAATATATTATTATATAAATTAATTAGTAATATAGTATAAACTATTTTATATAATAGTATATAATATTTAATAACATATATTAATATTTTAATAACATAATTTAATAACATATATTATAATATTATATAATACAAATATATTAATAGTATATGTAATATATTATATCTATAACATGTGATACCGTTTATATATTATATATAATATATATATATATATATATATATAAATATATATATATATATAATATATTATTATATATTAATTTTAATTAATATGATAAAAAATATCACATTGAATAAAGTAAAATATTATAATTTTATAAAGTATAATTATATCTATGATACATATCTGCTAATATATTAATTAATAATATATTATTTTAAAGAATTATATAAATATATTATTCATATTATTATATCAATATTATATAATGTAGCATATAAATATAATGTAATTAGTAATTATTGTATAACATATTAATTAAATAAAATAATATATTATATTAAATATTATATTATTAAAATATTATATTAAATATATTGATCTTATATTATATTAATTATTATATAGTATAGCATGCTAATATAATATAATATAATACAATACAATAATTAATAATAGCAATTTGTAACTATAGTACAATATATTATATTTTAATATAAAGTAAAATAATATTTATATTATAATAATATACTAAATAATATACTAAACCAATTGGATAAGTTAATTTAGAAGTAATTAATAAATAAAATTATATTTTAATAAGGTGCCACATCATCAATTATCCCACATGAATTGTCAAATCCAAGGCACAAATTATCTCATTATCCCACTTTATCCCACTTTACCCCACTCAAAATATCCCAAAAGGGTAAAATTGTTCTATTGGAATAATTTTCCCACTTAGTGGGAGCACATCTATAAATATAATTGAAAAGAGTTTTGGGTCCCTAAGCTTAATTAGTCTTTCTTAATATCCTCTATACACCATCATAAGAGTGATTGAGAGCTTAAAAGAACACCAAAACACAGTGCATTAAAAGCGTCTTCAAGCAATGGTGTCAATGGCGGGAGATATACCGATCTCATCTGCATTCAGTTTATTCAAATTTATAGCATATATGTTTGTGAATATGCTTATATTTGGTATCAGAGCAATGATTTTTCTCCGCCTTAACATTTTTTGAGTGCTTGGTATTTGTTTTCCGATATATGCCTTAGATGCAAAATTTCGTCAAATTATTTATTTAATTCTTGATGTCATATGGGGTAACAAATAACCAGGAAATAATCTTTTGTAGTGTTTTTGTGCTTTTAAGAATGCCCTTAACGTATGGATTCTTTTCAGAATATTAGTTTTCTTAAATTTTGGCTTAAGACCGTGACTATCCGATTATTTATAACTTATTTTTACGAACTATTTATGAAAACTAATGTTATGAATCATTTAGATATCCAATTTATGTCTTTAAAAAAACATTTGATTTAGTCTATAAATGGTTGAGATCGAATCGGGTCGAAAATGTAAAACCCCGAAAATTTGAATATTATGTAAAAAAATAATAATAAATATGTTATATGGTGAAAATATAACATATTTTGATGTTTGAGTATGATAGGAATTGATTTGAGATCAATTCAATGTATATTTGTGAATATATGATTGCAAATGCACAAAACATGCACGAAGAGAAATATAGAAAAATGACCAGTTAAGAGTATATATTTTACACATCGATGCAGTTTGAATCTGAAAAATTCAAAAGACCAAAGTTGTAGGTCTCTTCAACAACTTTCCAACAAATCTTAAATCACCTCATTCTGAGGTCGGATGAGAAAGTTACAGCTAAAATACTAAAGGTTATTTTTCTAGTCAGACTAGGTTTCCTGCTTCGGGTCAAACGGGTTTGTTTCGGGTTTGCATATATATATATATATTATATATATATATATACATGTGTTTTCACGAAAATTATTATCTTTTCATCAGAGTCTCAAACCATAGCAGCCCCTCTTCCTGTCTCCCAAACCTAGTCCTAAAGTTGAGATTTTGGGAGCGTCTTATGAGGCGAGAAGCGAGGAAAAGGTGAGATCTATGACGTTTGGCGACGAGGAGTTATTTCACATCAGTTTCAGAGGCTTGCACACGTGATAAGGCAATATCATCTGCATCCAAACCCATCTCCATAGTGTTTAATAATATTAAAAGTGTTTAATCAATTTTTTTTTATACTTAGGCTTAACCTAATATGAAAAAGATGAGATTTTTGATGATAAATCTTAACCCAATGCTAGATCATTAGCTTTTCCTAATTGTTTATGATAGTAACATGATCATGATCATTAGGGGTGATTAAATTTTTTATTTTTTTTAAACTTAATAATTATGTTTAACTCGTGTGTTAACCCTAATTTGTTGTCTAATTAAATTAAAAAGAGGTTTAGTTTTTGTTTTCATCATAGATTTTAGAAAATTGCTGCACGTGTATAATATTTAACTAGAAATTTAAGATATCGTATAAACTTCAAACTGAACCAAACTAGTGCCAAATGATAGCTATGTGGATCTAGTTTTTAAAACAAAAAACTATTCTTAAAAATAGTTTGTCTAGAAAAAGATATGCTCAATTTAATAATGATATGTTCTGCATAAAACTGTAGATATGCTGA
Source organism: Asparagus officinalis (assembly GCF_001876935.1). NCBI lineage: Eukaryota > Viridiplantae > Streptophyta > Magnoliopsida > Asparagales > Asparagaceae > Asparagus > Asparagus officinalis. The sequence continues at coordinate 64,455,995 of NC_033799.1, read as the reverse complement.
TTTGAAATAATTGATATATTACGTGAAGGTTTCTTTGAGTTTTCATGTTAATTAATCATGCTTAAACCCTAGATTTGTGATACCTAAGTAAGATAAACATGTTTATATGAATTTTACCTCTGTTCATGAGTAGTTTTTATCATGTGTTGATAATCACTTTGTTTACACATGAGATGATTGAAGAAATTATTTAATTAGGATGTTAAACCCTAATTTAGAAGATATAATAATTTAATTTGATGATTCAGATAAATCATGTTGCATGTGCCAAGTATAAATCTCGTTTTAACGTCATGATATGTACAATTGATATAAGCACTGTTTGTGCACGAAAGAATATGTGTCTTGATAGAGTAGTCGACTGCTAAGCTTAGTAGTTGGCTACTCGTGCCCAGTTAAGTATAATAGAAACTGTGTGTTTGTAGAGTAGTAGACTAATATTCTTAATAGTCGAACACTGATACTGATATATGTTATTACAGAGTCTGGATGGACTCAGTGAGTCGACTACTAAACCTAGTAGTCGACTACTAAGGCTGTTGCCTGAATTTTTGTTTTGCATCTGTTTGAGATATGTTTGCGGGTTTCGAGCAGCACTTCTTTATACGTAAATTCACGAATAGTGTAGTAGCACACCCATGAGTATGCTGAAAGGAATTATGATGGGTTTTGATCCGATTACTTTGAGAAAAAGTTTAGTACATATTATACACACACCTTCTGGATATCGTTGATGAGCTCAGTTCAGTACTACGAGGGTAGTGCGTCGATATTCCATTTGTACAGGCTATTAAGTCGGGTTTGGATGCTTTATCTAGCAGTCCATCCGCACGAGGGTGCGATGAGGCTTGTGAGCCGTACTTCTAGGATACCTATATGATAGGCCGTTCCGCACTGATGTTATGCACTGAGATCGTGCTGAGACTAATGAGTCGTGTACACTAATTAGGCTATCTATAGGGTAGTCCGTTGCACATGATAATGTTAAGTATCAAAATCTTACACGGAGTTGCATTGAGATAGTTAAATGATTGTCCGAGTCGTTGGCGGATGCTAGTTATGTTTTTGACTCACTGCTGAAATATATGATCCAGAGTACTTTGCATTTGAAAGTACACGGGATTTGTGCCAGTATTCATTCTATCTTCCCTATGACAGTAGAAGATATTATGAATACGATATGTTGATGTCTTTACTTCCTTTTACTATTTTCTTTATTTTCTTAGTTTGGATCAATAATTAGCGATTCACAATTTGAGACATATGGTATATACATGAGGGTTTTCTTGTGTAGAACCCCATAAATTTATTAATGAATATATTGAGTTATTAGTGGTAAACATTTCTTTTGCGATGAATAATCATATATATGCTAAATAAATGTGATAAATAGTGTTTGGGAGCCTAGCAAGAATTTCTATGTTAGAGAAATCAAGGGGATTGATCAGCATGTGATAGAAGGCATAGCAGGCAGTTGTTCTGCTGTGCGGTCGACCGCGATGTGCGCGGCGGTCGACCGCACAGTGGTCGGGCACACAGGAGACTTTTCTCCTGCTGTGCGGTCGACCGCGCAAGGCGCGGCGGTCGACCGCACAGCAGGCAGAGAGTTTTTCTGTGTTGGGTCTTAATGGGTTTCGGGTCGGGTTCGGGTCGGGTTGTGGGGATAGTATATATACTATTACACCCAAGAGAGCCCCATTTCTCATCTGAAATCAGAACCCTAGCCCCCTCTCTCCCCTCAAACCCTAGTTCCTCACTCTTTGGTGATTTGGAGGAGCTTTGAAGGGTTTTTCAGCGGATTTTTGGTGGTTTCAGCGAGAGGGATCATCTTCCTCCAGATCTAGGGCTTCGTTTTCATCGTAGGCGAGTAACATCTCGCCCAACTTCATCTTCGTTTTTATGCTTAGATTTGTGTTTTCATCCGGTTTTATTGAGCCCAAATCGTATTTTTTGTAGATAAAGTAGATCTTATGGCTTGAGGTGCAAGAATCATATTTTTTTCAGTAATAAAATTTCACTAATGATGTTTAATTAATGGGATTTTGATCTGAAACGCTTTTATGAGAGTTAAACCCATTTTTATTGTTTAAAAACTTTTAAAACCATGTTGATTAAGGTTTGGGATTTTTGATAATGAGGTTCTAACCATTTAAACTGGTTGTGCATTGCCCTAGTTCACTGTTAAAAGGTAATAGTATAACGGGTATAGAAAACCCAAGTTTTTGTATATGAGTTCGGTAGCTGACAGAACCCAGAATGAGGTTCTGTCCGCCCAGCGGTCGACCGCATAGGACTCAGGGTCGACCGCCGCTCAGTTCTGAGCCCAGTGAGTTTCGGCTCAGTGAGCGGTCGACCGGAGGGGTCTCTGCGGTCGACCGCCGCACTGTTTGTGCATATATTTTGTTTTGGTTGTGTATTTTATACGTCCGAGGGGTCGCCTCGATTATCTGACACTACATTGCAATGATAGTGACTTGTTTATACATGTGAGTTGACACTTTTGACACAAGTTTAGACCCGCATATCGAGACACGTGTGAGTTTAGGATATGTATATCTTTCCACATATACCTTTGACAATTGCACCTCTTTACTTATAGTCCATGTGTTGGGCATATCTTACTGTTGATCCATGTGTTGGATACTTATCATTTCGGTCCATGTGTTGGACACGTATTTTATTCAGTCCATGTGTTGGACATGCATTCACATTTCAGTCCTCGTGTTGGACTATAATCCATTAAAGTCCTCGTGTTGGACTATAATCCATTAAAGTCCTCGTGTTGGACTATAATCCATTTCAGTCATCGTGTTGGACATTTACATATTTGACCACGTCTTGGACATTTGTTAAGCTATGAGTATGACACTTATCTGAATCAGGACATGACATGATTACATGAGATTTAGACATGATAGCTACCTAGGCTGGACATGACATTTATGTAATTTTGACCTTTGACACTTATTTGGTTATGACATGACACAGTATTTAAGTTTTGAGATGGGTTGTATTTCTCTTTATTATTGTTCCTGTATTAGATTTTGGGTTTGGTGTTTAGGGATTTACAATTTGAGATACAAGGTATATACATGAGGGTTTCCTTGTTTGGATTATTTCGCTCGACGTACCTATGCCCGTGTTGAAACTTCCTAAGTACTAAAGCCCATTGTTTATTTTTAGGATAATTGCTTATGCTTATATATATGTTTTGTGATAACTGTATTTTCTTATACAACAAGCCCTCTCCCTTGGGGTTGGTTGTGATGTTGCTCGCTAGCGCTTTGACGCTCGTTGTCCCTCCCCCTTTCAGGTCACGAGCCAGGAGCCCGGAGAGTCGCAGGTTGATGGCGACACACTTTAGTGTTCAGCTATCTATTTTTAGATATGTTTTATTTTGGAGCTCCACTGTAGACTTTGTTTAGATGTTTGAGGACTTTATTCTAGATGTTGTAAAGGCTGTGTGCCTTATTTCCTTTACTCAGACTCTAGATGTTGTAAAGGTTGTGTGCCTTATTTCCTTTACTCAGACTCGTTGTATTTGGGATGTATTAAGAACTCCAGTTTGTTCATTTCAGATATTGACTTTATATTCCTGTATGTTGGATGATGAAATACTATTTTTACCTCTATCATTTTCATCAGTTATCTCTTGTAGTATTTTTCACTTGCTTTGTACCTACACCTGTTATTGACTCACTAGAGTGATAGAATTGTGATGGTGAAACATGTTATTACACGGTGTGGTGCATAACCCAGGGGTGTCACAGTTGGTATCAGAGCTCTAGTTCCAGTATCCTTAGGATCATCCTGTGTCGAGTCGTGGAGCTAGGATAGAGTTTCCTAGGATTCATGTATAGAGTCCGTAGGGATTTCCTAGTATGAGTGAGGACGACTTATGCGTATACCTCAAAATTTGAGGAAATTTTTTTTTATTTATGATAACTATTTTGCAAATTTAAAATATCTTGTGTGAATACTATATGTTGTGAAGATTGTATTGTGATACGCTATTTATAGAAGTTTATTTTGACTCATAAACTTTTATTTTCTTGATCAGAGAGATGGCAGGACGTGGTAGACCTCGTACCAGGAGAGCTACCCAGGCAGAGTCACAGCAGACTCCATCAGAGCAGCAGCCAGCTCAGTCCGAGCCTTCCGAGCCTCAGCAGGCTCCTCAGTATTTGGTGGACATCATGGCTCCTCTCATTGCCCGGATGACAGCCATTGAGGAGTTGGTGACTACTCATATAGCACCACGGACACCACCACCACCGGTAGCTCAGCAGCAGGGGATACCTGCCGTTCCTGTCAGAGAGAGACCCCCAGAGGTCACGCCTGCAGCTATTCCTCTAGCAGTCCCAGACAGAGCCACCGAGCAGGAGGCTTGGCTCCGTATGGTTGAGAGGTACCAGAAGATGAGAGCACCCGAGTTTCAGGGATCACCAGACCCTCTGGCAGCCCATAAGTGGAAGGAGGATGTGAGCAACATTCTCGACATACTCAGTGTGGACTCAGTTCAGAAGCAGAGGTTGGCATCCTACAGTCTGAAGGGTGATGCCGGGAGATGGTACCGACTTCAGTTCCCTCCAGAGCAGAGGATGACCCTCACATGGGAGGACTTCATATATTTCTTTGATGGGCAGTACATTTTCTCTGCAGCACGGACATGGAAGGAGCTCGAGTTATCCCGTCTGACTCAGGGGGACATGTCAGTTGCTGATTTTGAGAGCCGGTTCATGGAGCTGTTACATTTCACAGGCATGTGGCAGACAGGAGAGCGTCAGGCTCAGATGTTCTTGGCTGGGCTTCGCCCTAACCTCCGACGGTACCTCGTGTCGAGGAGATTTTATTCGGTCAGAGAGGTAGCTGAGGCTGCCACTTCTCAGGAGATTGAGACTTCCATGTTTCAGAAGGATAAGGATGGGAAGGCCAAGACCGGACAGAGTGGGGACAAGGGCAAGAACAAGAGATCTTTTTCTGGACTTCAGCAGTAGCATCATGGTCCTTATAAAAAGGGACCCCAGCAGGATCAGAGGGCGCAGCAGCAGCGCAGGTTCCAAGGATCTTGC
>NC_033799.1:64424807-64449923 GCF_001876935.1 Asparagus officinalis | reverse complement strand
AGGGGGGGGAGTCGGGCCACCTGAGGGTGGCTCGGCTCATGCCGAGCCACCCTGAGGTGGCTGCTCGGCCCCCGAGCCACCCTAGGGTGGCTCGGCTTGGGCCGAGCCACCTTAGGGTGGTTCGGTTCGGGCCGAGTTCCCCCAGGTGCGCTGGTTTTGTCGTTTTCCGTTGTTTCCGGTTGTTTTGTCCGTTGTTCGGTTGTTTTGTTGATTTGTTGACTTGATTCCGGATTTGGCAGTAAACTCAGTCGGTGTTTGAGTTCAAATCCACTTTGTTGGAAGACCCGTCGACTCCCCGAACCACTAACGTTGTTCACATGCAGTTCGTTAGCTTTGTAGCCTCTTTAGTTCGTTTCGTTGCTTGAACGTTCGTCGATTTGTCGAATCATCGCGCCGAGCTGTGTCAAGGGACCTATAAGCAGTTTTATACGCCTACAGATACCCCCTCCAAAGCTTTTCAGCCTCGTTCTTTTATAGAAGAGTCTGGAATGCTTTGGATATGATTGCCCCTACCCTTTGTCGGTGTAACGGGACCTGGAAATGACTTTTGTTCTGTATTCCTTCAATCCTTCGGGCCATTCAGTGCTTTGTAGAATGCCTGTAGGGGTTCCGGTGCTGCATTTATTGTCTGACCGTTGTTGGAATTTGAACTTTGAAGTCGATTCCTGATTTTTTCAATCTTTAACTCGTGTTGGTTGGTTCGACGTGCAACTAACGCTCGATTGTCGGTGTTGAATCCTCACTTGTGACACGTTGTCCGACGTCGTGTTATTGAGTTATCCTTAAGAATATTTTTAGAAAAATATTCTCCAGGAACTTCTCAACAACAATAGGAAATAGTTTATACTCGTATACCTTATTGGAGTATTTCCGTGCTCAAATGATCAGAACCGGTCCAAAGATGTCTCAAAAAAGGCAGTATTTGGGCTCAAAATCTTTCTGACCCTTCCCAATATGTGGGAGAGGGGTTAACTAGGTGAGGGATCGAACCATTGATTGATCTGAATTCGTTTCGATGCTTAATTTAGCTCCAATTTGAATTCTGGTTCGAATTTGGTTCAAACTGGTTCGAAATTGACCCAAACTGGTCCAATCTAACTCAATCTGGTTCAATCTGGCCTATTCTGGCTCACTCTGGTCTGGTCTAGTCCAGCCAGGTTCAATCTGGTTCAATTGGGCTCATTCTGGCTCAATTTGGCTCATTCTGGCTCAGTCTGGTCCAATTTGGCTTGGTCTGGTTCAGTCTGGTCTGGTCTGGTTCAGCCAGATCTGGTTTAAGGCTATAAAAGAGGGTTTTTTGGCTTCTTTTTTCTTCTCTTCCTCCTCTCTTCTAGGGCCGGCCCCCCCCTCTTCCTCCTTTTTGAGTTTTCTCTTCCCTCGAGCGTCTTTTCTCCTCGAAACTTTGATATTTATCCGAGATCTGGGTTTCCTTTTGATCTTTGACTGAGAGATCCTTCAAAAAATCATTTTTTAGAATTCCTCTCAGACCCCTCGAGCACGTGGTGAAAGTTTCCTAAAAGGTCTCATCTTCGTTGGATCTCGAGCCTTTCTTCAGGTAAATCTTCCACAATTTGGATCTTTTTCATGCTCAATTTAATTCATGCATTTGTGGGGTTATATGTGAGGGTTGAGGGTGTGATTTGATGCCTCGAGCTAATCTTTCAGGGGGGTAAAAATGCAATTTTGAGGGGTTTTTATGCAAAAATTAGGGCTGAAATTATTTTTTGAATCTAACCCTTTGAGTTATTTTGCAGGCCGTCATGTCTCGCGCCTCGAGAGGTCGTTCCCCTGCCATGTCGGTTGATGGCGCGCCTCCCTCTTATGCTGGTGAGCTACTTTTTGCAAATAAACCCTTTTTTCTTATAAATTTGTAAATTGACCCTTTTTTAAACCCCACGTTGTTCTCCTTGGCGAGGCAATCGGGAAGAGCCTTGATTCTCCTTGGTGAGGATCGACGCTTCAAAGATATGTTTTGCTTGGTCAAAACCATATCTCAAAATTAAAGGGGGCGATTTGACACTACATTGCGTTTTATAAGGCAGGGATATGTTGTCGACATACCCTGTTTTGTGATTGCACAATGTGGCCAAATCGTCTCACCCTTTATAAGGCAATGACTCTATCTTAGCTATTTGTAAGATGAGTTCAATTTCCTTTTATAATCGAGACTAACCAGTGTTTAACTGTCTATTTTGCAGTGGGGTACCCTTCTGGATCATTCCCGTCCCACGCAATATATGGACGGCGTGGCGAGCATTATTCGAACTCCAACGATCCTTCCCCTATTCCAGCTACCCCTCAGTTTGCTTCGGACACGTCGACTGAGGTTGCCCAAGTGGTGAGGGAAGGTGGTCATCGAGCTATTCGCCAGCTAATCACAGATGCGCCTTTTGTGAAGGACGCCAGCTCTACTCAGCCTCTTCGAAAGAGCGATTTCCTATTTGGTGATTCTGTCGATGACCCAGAAGCCGTATTCATTGGTGCTGAGCATTGGCTTCACAAGACCGGCAATGGCTTCATATACTTGCCGGAGATTCCTCGGCATCGTTCATTGACTGAGCTCAGATGTCAGGCTGTGACACGGGAGATGTCGTGGCGCTTGACAGAGGATCATATGAGTGTCCATTGCGGCTATATCACTCATTCGGCGGTTCCTGGTTCGTGCAGAAGTCGTGTTACCGGATTGCGTCCTGGTGTATTGGGGCTGGACGAACCACCACGTAACGAGTTCCTTGCTACCGCTTCCACCTTGAGGAATCGTCTCGCTGTTCTGGGACGGGAGATGCCAGCGACACGTCACAGGTTTTACGGTTGGGTCCACTCTTCGGACAAGTCTTGGTGGAGCCGCATGACGACATACGTCTTGAGCCGATGGGGCGAGGAGTTGCATGCTTGCGGTTTGTATGCAGCCGTTCGTGCCACCGTGTATGGCTTGCCTATCAGTTTGAGACATTTCTGTGCTTTGTTCGAGCTATATAATCCAGACTCGAACACTTTTCTGACCCGGCAGGGGGAGTTAGGCTTGGCTCTTCACGAGATGCACAGGATTTCTGGCTTGTCCATGGGACAGATGCTATACCAGGAGTACTTTCCTTCCAGTCATGAGTTGAGCCAATTAAAAGATCGCATGCCTGACCGTTATGAGACTCTATGGGACCTCACTTGTCATTACCATATTGCTTTGGCACAGTCGGAGCCCTTAGCAAAGAGGACCAAGGTATGTGTGAGTCTGAAACAATTTGCGAACTACTTGTTCAAGAATCTGGAGAGCACTCATGGCGAGGATATTTGTGAGCTGGCCCCATTCACTCCTTCAGAGGTGAACAGTCTACTGAAGAAGATCGGCGCTCAATCTTACACCACCGGCGGTCCTGAGGGTGGCTTTCCTGCGAAGACCAAGTTCAAGTCATTCTTGTGGCACGCTACCGCACCAATTCGACCAATGACACTTCTTGCTGGCTTTCTTGCTATCTGGTTGAAAAAGTGCGTGGTTCCATATCAGTCTGGCGACGCCTTGCCCTTGGAGGTACTTTACCCAGCAGTTCAGCTCGCCTATAAGAAGGAACTCTCACTTCTTCCGGTGATGGTGGCTAATATTCACCGAGGACTTCGACAGCTTTCCAGTGCGTTCACACGGAAGGAGACCGATTTACCAGGTCAGATTCCCACGCTTAAGGTGGAGCTCCCGTACGCTTATCTGATGGCCTGGTTTGTCCTTCATCGCTCGGATATGATGTCGGTGCCGAACGCCACAGACCATTCTGTTCCCCTGCTACAGTTGCTTGAGAATGGCAGGTGGGAGGGCCGCGGATTTTCTGATGTCAGACAGCAGTTGCAGGTCCATAAGTGTTGGGCATTCTCTACTTGTTTTCCGCAGTTCTCCGGTCGATATGGTGAATGCTTGATAGATGATGAGAGGCCTAGAGAGTACCGGACTTATTTAGACATCGGCTGCTTCAACTGGCTAGTGAATATTAGGCCCGGCTATCTGACTTTCCGGGTGAGGGATCAGTGCTTCATCGAACCATATCTACCGTGCCGATTCGCTCGCCAGTTTGGCTATGACCAGCTTTACATTGGGAATCCTCGTCAGCAGCTTCGTACTCATAGTGGTTTGATAGACGGTCTCCGCGCTTGGTTGTGGACCGTGACTGGCTGTACTGGTGTTAGATTTAGTCTCCCGAGTGCTGACCGGCAGTTGAACCTTACTTTCTTGAGCTGCAAATGGTTGTTAGCAGCCAACAAGACTATCCCTGTGAAGCCAATCGCAGAGTTAGAGGCTGAGGCAGCTTCCCAGGTTGATTCCCGCAGGATTCGGGAAAACGCCCGGGCACAGAGGATACGGAACAAGACTCGTCGGATTGACGAAGAGGGACAGAGGACATTCCATTCCACAGACGAGGCTTCGGGCGGGGATCCCGAAGATTACGATGACTTTTCCGAGCGAGGTTTGCACTTCATCTTTTTCTTCTATCTTCCAGAAGTGTTGAAACTGACTATGGTTTGATGTTCCAGATACCACAGTTGATCAGGATGAAGATTTCCGTCCTCCTCCTCAGGCGAGACCTTCGATCCCTATTGCTAGGCGGAAGAGATTGGCCCGCAAACCTCGTGTAGCTTCACGAGCATCTGACATGGATCTGGCTGGAGATGACCCTATTAGTGACAGAGGTAACGTCTACTCTTTGAACCATTTTCTTGGTTATTCTGAACATTGACTCATGCTTTTCCATTTCTATATAGGAGTGCGTGGGGAGGATGAGATGAGTCCCGATCCTGTTCCCTTATCTCCCGATGAGTCTGACCCACTACCCCCTGTAGAGAAGTCTACAGGGGTTGCTGACATTAGGGAGGAGATCAGTGTAGGACCAGATTCTGTGAGTCAAGGTACATCTATCACTGACAGCGTATTTCTTTAGATAATACATTAATGAATTTGTGTATCCTCTAACTGTCCTCTACTCCTTGCTCCTTCAGATAATTTGCAGGAGGCGAACCTTGGAAACGAAGAGGCTGATGCACCCGTGAGAGGTAACTCATTTCCATTAGTTGTAGTCTCTTCATTATTCTTTGGCACTTATATTCTTTTATGTCAGATTTCTCCATCGACGATTTTGACGAGGGAAGCCTGTTTGCGGACACTCCTATGATGCACTACATATATAGCTCACCTCAGATTGATGACCAGCTACCTGGAGACATGTTTCCTGAGTCCGCATTTGCTAACAATCCTGAGGATGGTTCCTTTGAAGGTATGTGCCTCCTGCTGAGTTGATTATAGGACTAGTCGACCTTGACTAATGCAGCTATAATGTAACGCCTCTGCGAATTCTGTTTTGAATTTGACAGGAGCTTTTGTTGAGAAAGACCATGTTGAGCCGGCTGTGCGACCAACTCCACCAGTCGATGCAGCTACAGTTGTTACATCTCCATCACCCCCAGTGACTCGAGGGGAAGGAGGTATAATTTAATTAGCTGAGCGATGCCGTTCATTTCCTCATTGAGGCTTTTGACGAACTTCTCTTCTTTGTGTAGGGCTTCCTTCTCAGCTTCATATCCTCGTTAAGGAGTTGTTATCAGGGGATGACCCTGAGAAGATCATCATCAGCGTAGAAGTCCGCTCTTATTTCTCCTCCCTGACTGTTATAATTGGCAAACTCCTCCACGACGGACTTTCTCTTCGCCAATTTAAGCCCTACCTCGATTCCAAGATAAACTTGATTAGGGACATAGGATGTCCGGATCTAGCGACGGCTATGGTTGATGACCTTGATCGCTTAGAGCGTGAGCTTCAGATGTTTCATGAGCTCCGGGATACAGGTGCCTCTTCATTCGTTGCTGCCGAGTTGGATGCTCGCTTACAGACATGGCGCAGTACTCGGATGGTTGCTGAGCTCGAGATTCAGGTGCAGCGGGACCGCATAGATCGAGTTGAGGCTGATTTCGCCACTAGATCTTCTTTCCTCGAGGAGCTTGATTCTCAGATAGATCAGCTCCGACGAGAACTCCGTGAGAAGGAAGACACAAAGATGCAGAATCAGCAAGCAAATGCTGCTTTATCTGATGAGCTGAAGTCCTTGAAGCAGAGACTGGCTGAGACAGAGGAGGATGCTGTGAGGACTTTAGCTGCGAACGAAGAGTCTGTTAGAGCTGAGTTGCAGGAGGAGCTTAGACGCTCTTATGACGAGAAGTTATCTGAATTCAGTCAGCAGATTCTTAGCCATGGGCTTGATGTATGATTTTATTTGCTGAAAACCTTGACATTTGATTCTCTTTAGTGGAATTGGTTTTTATCTTTATCTTTATTATGATTCCTCATCACGTTTGAAATGATTGACCATAATACTCATAGGATTTTTGGCAAACCCCCAGCCTTCAACGGGTTTGATTAGCCTTTACCGACTACCGTTTGAGTCGGGCTAGCATGCGGATTATCGGAATCCGTTCCGCATGTAACGTTGTGCTAAGGGAATGAACTCCCTTAGACTTCGTGCTATGATGTCGAATACATAGACTTCGCCATTGTTACGGGAATAGGCTACCCGGCGACACGTGTTAGGTGTTGACTTTAGGATTTTTTGGCTAACCCCCAGCCTTCAACGGGTTTGATTAGCCTTTACCGACTACCGTTTGAGTCGGGCTAGCATGCGGATTATCGGAATCCGTTCCGCATGTAACGTTGTGCTAAGGGAATGAACTCCCTTAGACTTCGTGCTATGATGTCGAATACATAGACTTCGCCATTGTTACGGGAATAGGCTACCCGGCGACACGTGTTAGGTGTTGACTTTAGGATTTTTGGCTAACCCCCAGCCTTCAACGGGTTTGATTAGCCTTTACCGACTACCGTTTGAGTCGGGCTAGCATGCGGATTATCGGAATCCGTTCCGCATGTAACGTTGTGCTAAGGGAATGAACTCCCTTAGACTTCGTGCTATGATGTCGAATACATAGACTTCGCCATTGTTACGGGAATAGGCTACCCGGCGACACGTGTTAGGTGTTGACTTTAGGATTTTTGGCTAACCCCCAGCCTTCAACGGGTTTGATTAGCCTTTACCGACTACCGTTTGAGTCGGGCTAGCATGCGGATTATCGGAATCCGTTCCGCATGTAACGTTGTGCTAAGGGAATGAACTCCCTTAGACTTCGTGCTATGATGTCGAATACATAGACTTCGCCATTGTTACGGGAATAGGCTACCCGGCAACACGTGTTAGGTGTTGACTTTATCCCTACTTAGGTTTCGGGATAAAATACCCCAGACTGGTCTTCTGGTGTCTTTTTCTACGGCGAAAGACTAAACCGGCGACGCGTGTTAGGCGTCGGCATATCCTTTCTTAGGATTCAGGATGAAATTCCCCATGCGTGTAAGGCATGGATTTTGGTGTTATTAATGACGACCTGCCACAATGTTGAATATGTGGACGGGTGTTCTTTTTAACGGTTAAGAACTAACCGGCAGCGCAGGTTAAGCGCAGACTCATCCTTGCTTTTTCAGGATAGAATACCCCAGAATCGAACTCTGGTGTCTTTTTGTGCGGAAAAAGACTAAACCGGCAGCGCGTGTTAGGCGCAGACTTATCCCTGCTTAGGATTCGGGATAAACTTCCTAGGATGAATCCTAAATTGACAAATTTTGGGAAAAGATTGGTGCGGGAAAGGAAGAATTTTATATTCTATTTCCCGGTCTTCTTTTAGGGTGAAGGCAAACCCGAAAAACAAGGAAGGAAGAATTTTATATTCTATTCCCTGATCCTGGAAAGGAAGAATTTTATATTCTATTTCCAGCGAAGAAGAAACTAGAAGTGGGGTGTCCACTCCGAGAGTCTGGAAGATGTAGATAAAGTTATCTTTTATAGGACTGGTTATCTAATCTGAAGATGAGTTCTTCGTTTATCGAAGTGAAATTTTTAACTCCGGTTATAACCATGAAAAAGGTTTAACCAAAGAGAAAAATGGAAGGAGTTCTTTCGTTTATCGAAAGGGGACTCCGAACTGAAAGTGGACTCCGAACTGAAAGTGGACCTCTTGTTCATGGAAAGAATCAAGAGGGCCAGAAAAACATTTTTGGTGGACTCACTGTCAATTGAAATTGATCAGTGAGGGATTTTGGTGGTGAAAATGATTTTGGGTTATCCTCTAGAATATTAAGTGTAATATTCTTCAAGGAACTTCCCGATAAATGAGTTATCCTGAAGGTACTAAAGATAGTACTTTTTTAGGAACTTCCCATTTATTGGCATTAATTGTCTGGCACCCTCTGGAGTAATTAGGCGATATGCGCCGTTTGAGTAGACTATGTCTATCACAAACGGGCCTTCCCATTTGGGTTCGAATTTACCTTTCTTCTTGGAATTGAGGATTATCGGTCGGCGAGCAGCGAGGACCAGATCTCCTTCCTTGAAGCTTCTCTGTCGGACTCTTTTGTTAAAAGCCCTGGATATTCGGGCTTGATAAAACTCAATTTGTCGTTGAGCTCCCAAGCGCTTTTCATCCAACCTCTCGAGTTCTACGAGACGTTTTTGATGTTGTTCTTCTGTCGTCATCTCAGTTGCGAGAGCGATCCGAAGTGACGGTATTTAAATCTCGTCTCAAAAATAACTCATAAGAGTTAGAGAATTTGACAATAATAAGAGGAAACATTCCGACATTCAGAGTTTGAACGTGAATTTCTTATTCATCACTTCTACAGTGACTGGGTTATCCCTAAGAATACTACACGTAATATCCTTCCGGGAACTTCCCATTATCCACCCCCAGCTTTCCTTGCAAAACTGGGTTCGACATTATAATCAGTTACATGACCAGGATATCCTTAAGAATATAAAAAAACTCTCCAGGAACTTCCCGTCAATGGTAGGAAATAGTTGAGACTCATATACCTATTGGAGTATCAGGGAGCAGTTTAATCTCTTATACCGGTCGGAGGATTGAGAAGCAGTTTATACTCATATACTCTTCGGAGTGTGGTCATTCTTATTTGGCTTATCTGAGCGATATGACGCCGGCTTCAACCAAGGTCTGAATGCTATTCTTAAGAGCAAAGCAATCCTTGGTGGGATGAACGACCCTCCTGTGGTATGCACAGTACTTTGGGTCCGTAGTGTTGTCAGCTTCCTCCTGATTTGTGATAGGTGGTAGCTTGATCTTGTCCCTTCCAAGGAGGGATTCGAAGATGGCTGGAACATCTTCATCCTTGAAAGAATACTCTCTTTGGAGTCTCGGACCCGAAGTCTTTTGCTGCCTTCGGGATTGCTGTTGTGGCGTTTGATTAGCACCATCAGCAGCTGCAGGTGCCTTGCCCTTACCACGAGAGGCGAAGTTTGAGTTGAGCGGATTAACTGTCGGTCGGTTCCTCTCGGCCTTCTTCCTTCGGAGGAAGCGTTCGGCTTGTTCACCCCTCACCTTCAAGTCTTTCCAAGTGTCAGACGGTGCTGTTTCCATTGCTTCCAACACGTCCAGTGCAAGGTTGTTGTGGCAAGTCTGGAGGATGAACTCCTCAGTGATCGGGTCCCTACAGTTCATCGCCTTGTTCCGGAATCTCTTGACGAAGGTGTCGACTAACTCCCCATCTTTCTGCTTCTCATCGAGCAATGATCCGATAGATATCTCGGTGTCGTCGTCGAAGAAATTGGTGAGGAACATGGTCTCCATATCGTCCCAGCTGTTCATGCTACCTGGCTTTAGGTGGCGATACCAATCGAAGGCGGCTCCGCGAAGAGTGCCGACGAATGACCGCACCATGAGAGGCTCATTGTCAGAGATTACCCCTAGGTGTGATTTGAAATAAATCCCATGTTGAGTGGGCGAACCCTTCCCATCAAACGGCGTGAAGTTAATTAGGTTGAACTTCGCCGGATAGGGGATCGATTCCCACTCTCTTGGGTATGGACAGGGAATGCCTGTTTTCTTCGTCTCTTGAGCGGAGATCAATGTGTTGATTTTGCTCTCGAGGTTCTTGATCTTCAGACTTTCGCCTGTGTTTTCGTTAGCACGATTCTGAGGCGGAAGTGTGGCATTACGACTAGCATCCTCATTACTACCCCCTGCATTGATAGGAGGATTATTGGCATTGTGAGCTTCATCCGTATCCGTGTGCTCCTCTTCCTGAACGACCTGGTTACGACGGCTTGGTTCACCTTGCTGGTTCGTCAGTGCCTGAATTTGTTGCTCATGCATTTCTCTCATACTTTGCATGGCCATCTGCATTTCGAACCTGAAGCTCTCCTATTGTTTGGCCATGGCTTCTTCGAGCATCTTGGCCACTTGTTCCGCGCTTATCATGAATGACTCGCGGGGTTGTCCTTCGCTGGACATCGTATTATCTGATGCGACAGCAGAGCAGGAATCCGATTCTTCATCTTCTGACGGTAATCTTGTCCGAACCCTACCATAAGTTCCTCGTATGATGGCTCCAGACCTCAGACGAGTTAGATACTGGGGTATCGTATCTCGTGCCGATGTCCTTTTGCTGGTCATGTTAGCGGTGACCCTCGGAAATTCTCCATCTTCAACCGCCGTTCTTCTTCGTCAGAAACGCCTAGGCCTTGGTTTTGGCGCTTCGGTACTAAGCCTTTCGAACACCGAAACTCTCTCGGTGATTACCTTGATGCAGTTGCACTCAGACAGTACCGCCCGAATGAGCTTTAAACAAGGGCACTGAGTTTTTAGCCTTCGAGGACTTCTCTTTCTGGGTTTGCTCGTGCCCCCAGCACGATAGTACAGCTCGACTGTTTGAAAGTCGGAGTAACCTATCGTGTGTTGACACGATTTCTCAGGTATAACGTAATCATCATCAGACGATAACGTTTCCTTCTGAGAGCGAACTACCTTCTTCGGGCTTTCAAAAGTTATGCGCCTCGAAACATGCCGTTTTGGGCGTGAGTTCTCAGCGGGCTCTTAGACTTCAATGCGCAAATTGGTGCGCATAGCTGCCCTGATTTCTTTATCACGTTGGAGGTGACGGTGACCCCTAGCGTGTTGAGTCATTCTGGGCTTCTTCATTGGGCCCAAACTCTCTTGAACTGGAGCTTTGCCTCTCTCGTCGGGAATTGGTCCGAGGCGCTCCAAAACCGATTTCTTCCTTTGGGACGATTCTGCACGATCTCCCGGAAAAGCTATTGGAATTATCGACGACTTGGGTTGATTCGCTGGTGGTTGAACTTTTGTTGGAGGCTGCTTCGGCCTCCATACTTGGCGGGGTGGTGGTGGCTTCTTGGCCACATCCTTCTGCAATCTCCTGCGGGCTTCTTCGGCTTGAGCCCGCGCCTGCGCTGATAGTGCGCGGCGTTTGCGGATGCGCTCTTCGAGTGTTGAACGGTTCCGTTTGACCCGGATCCATTCGTTCGTCGGCGGCTTGGAGGAACCGCCATTCTTCAGTTGTTGAGGCTGTTTGCCTCTCCTATTCTTCAGATCCACGTTGTAGCGGATCCCGTCAACTGACTCTATGGCCTTTGCGAATTGTTTCGCAAGGCGTTGACGTTGCCTTTGGCGGGCTCTTTTCGAGAGAGTCACCACGCCTTCCGCGGCAGAAAGGTTGGCCAGAGTAGATCCGCCTTGGTTGGGAATTGGAGGAACCTCACCCGATGCAACTTTGGCATCAAACGGGGCGAGATCTTCGTTGGCGTTTTCAACATCTTCATACCAACGAGTTTTCCTCCTGGAGGAGAACTTGGACTTCTTGGACTTGCGTGGGGAGGTTGATCCGGACGAGGACGACAAGTATTCCTCGAACTTCTGTTGGTCGAACTCGTATTCGACCTCCTCCACGACCGGGATTGAGATCCGCGGCTGCGACGTGACAATCTCGGCAGCGAGATCGGTGGCTCCCACTGTGGTCGCCAGATTATTCGCGGTGAAAATCATCTTCATTGAATTCATTGTTGTCTCAAGTAATTGATTTTTTTGATTACAAAAGATCCGGTCTTTTTTAGATCCGGTTACAACGAAATCAAAGAAAAAAGAAAAAATTACAACTTTCCTTTTACAACTTTCCCTTAGAACAAATCGCAAGATCCTGTTTTGTGGTCTCTTGCTTGTGTAGGTTCTTTGCCGACGCCGGGGTTAATCCATGGACCACCGCGGGATCTAGATCCGGTCGGATCTACACGATTCGACGGGTATTATTTCACAAAGGAAATAATAGCCGTAGGGTACTAATTCACCAAGGAAATAGTAGCCTTTAATTCTCGGGATCAAAGGCCAAGCTTTGATCCGGAGTGTGATTTCGTGTAGATCTCAGATCCGATCTTTACCTCTCTCGAAATCCTGCCTTTTGTAACGTGGACGTTCGCCGAGAATCAGATCTGAATCTTCAAGTCCTCAAGTCTTCGAAACTCTACGCTCAATCTCCAATCCGACAGAGTAACGGCTCTCAAAGTTCCAACCTTTTGAAATGAAACAAGGGGGGCCTATTTATAGGCTCCCTTTACTGTGCCCGGGTACAGATCTGGCCGGCCACCTCAGGGTGGCTCGGCCTTGGCCGAGCCACCTCAGGGTGGCTCCGCTTTGGCCGAGCCACCCAGAGGTGGCTCGGCTCAGGCCGAGCCCCCCCTTGGTGTTGGGTTCCGTCGTGTTTTCGTCTTTTCGGTTCTGTCCGTGATTTGGTTGATTCAGACTCTGATTCGTTGATCTGATTTGGCAGTAAGTTGGATTCCTGATTAGGCAATAGATCCACTTCTGAGTTCGAGTCCGAAACCAATCTTGATTCGGTCGTGGTTCATTCAAGTCCGCTCTTGTTTGGATGACTCGTTGACTCCCCGAACCGTTGGCTTGATTCTGCACGCGAATGGATGCATTCCGTTGCTCGCATGCGATTCGTTAACCTCGTCGCCTCATTGGTTCGTCGGTTTGTGCCGAGCCATGTTAAGGGACCTATAAGCAATTTTACATGCCTACAATCATGATCATCTAAACACGAAAATTTCTGACGTACTCTATTGTTCTATGCATGGGTTTAAGATATCACATCACAAATTAGGTTCTAACATATTAGATTAACCCTAAGTATGAGATTAATTGCAAATATCATGTAAAAACTTTATTTTTAAACTAAGGGAAAGGTTTGGATAGAGGTGATATTGCCTTAACATGTGTACAACCATTTGAAACAATCAGGAAACGATCCTCTATCACCAAAAGCCACATATCTCACCTTCTCCTCACTTCTCGCCTCACAAGACTTCCCTAAAATCACAATTTAGAGCTAGGGTTTGAGAGAGGAGGAGAGTGGATACTAGGGTTTGGATCACAGATGAGAGGATGTGTTTTTCTTGTATAAACACGTATATATATAGCTGCAAACCCGAAATAAAACAGCCCAAACCCGAAACAGGACAAATAGTCTTTGGTATTTTGGCTGTAACTTTCTCTTCCGACCTCGGAATGAGGTGATTTAAGATGCTTTGGAAAGATATTGAAGAGACCTACAACTTTTGTTGTTTGAGTTTTTCTAGAGTCGAACTGTATCGGTGTGTAATGCATATATACTCTTAACTGGTCATTTTTCTAGATTTCTTCTTTGTGCATGTTTTACTCGTTTCGTGCATGTTTAACCTTTGTATACTCTAATATATACTCTTGATTGATATCAAATTAATTGTTAGCATAATCATTCATCTATAATTGATATTTATCATGATTAAAGCTCATTTATCAATATATAAAAATTGTTAGCATAATCATTCATCTATAATTGATATTTATCATGATTAAAGCTCATTTATCAATATATAAATCACACTATTCTTTCAAAATTCAGATAATTGATATTTATCATGATTAAAGCTCATTTATCAATATATAAATCACACTATTCTTTCAAAATTCAGGGGTTTTACAGCATGTGCTCGTGCTAAAATTTGTGAGTTTCAAAATATTTTCAATCTAATACTTTCTGGATTCAAAACCAAATTAAAAACCAACTTCAACCCGAGTTTTCTACTACCAAGAAGAATCTATTCCATCAATTTGCATATGAAATGATTATGTATTTCCAAATTCACCATTAGAGCTCAAGGGTTAATAATCCACATAAAAAATGGGGATAACTTTTATCTAGTCTACTCAAAATATCCAAAAATGTCTTAGAATTGCAGAGATCATATAATACTATAAACTTATGAAAATCTCATCTATACATGGATCGAAGACTCTATCTTGTAAAATTAATATTGATCTACAACAATACGTCCTTCTCTTTGAAAGAGATGGTGGATTGAGATACACTTCTTCGAGAGTCCTTCCCTTGATCAAATCTCACAAAAATACTAGATAAATCCTTTTAATATCAAACATGTATCATTAGCAAGAGAAGAAAAGAAAATCCTTGAGCAATAAAACACTTGCCTTGGGCATAGAAGCAATCCTCTCATAGCTTCCAAGCTCTCCAATCTTAGCCCTAATCTTATGAAAGAGATGAGTTGGAGCTTTTATATGAGGGATTAAGAAGAGGGTTTGGTTCAATGGGTATCCTTTCTATTGGACCCAACCCACTAATTTGTCAGCGATTTATCTCTTTCGTAAGACATAAATCATTATGAAAACTCAAGAAATCAAATTTGAAATCCAAGACTTGATTTGACAAATATACAACATTAGAATGTGACGTGTGCTAAAAACCAAGGATTTAACAAAATCAGATGGCTCAAATTTATTTGATTATAATCTACGATCAAAATTTATTCGAGCGGGGTAGGTTGTTACAATGTTAGATGATCGAAAATACCCTTTTGTCCTTTTATCAGTGCTTTGAAAGTTTTGACTGCCTACAAAGGCTTGTGGGCGTTCTTTTGTCATCCATGTATTAACTGAAACATATAATACTTAAACATAATATTAGTACATATTAATTGAGTTTTCATTAGTCAAAATATTAGGGTTCACAAATTACCATTTTCTCCTTCATATGTACCATACTCGAGACATTCTCTAAAGCTTTAATAAGCATTCATACTTCTCATTCATTCCCATTTTATGTGAGAATAAGCAATTCTAATGAGATGGTAGAGAATTAGCATTCTCACTTAAGTGAGAATGAAAAACATGAAATAAATAAAAAAACTCCTTAATTGCTTATTAATTATTCATACAAAAATTAAACAAGATTGTCATTCTCATTTGACACAATTCTCACGCACCAAATAAGACGTAACAAAGATCTGTTTAGTCACAACTATTTCAAGTGAAAAGCGATAAAACTGTGAAATTATGGGATCCAGATTTGAAATTCTTGACTTTTCTCTAATTGATTGCCCTTATAAAAATCATGAAAATGCTGATTTAGTGAGAAAAAGAAAATTTTTGTGGAAAACGAACAACTTCTTATAAATCAATGGATCGAAACGATGTCCATTTTTCGAAGGAGTAGAGATCCTCTACATTCTTCATTAGAGCATCTCCAAGGGTTCCCTACAATGTTTCGTAATCTAGGGGGAATTTTAAGGAAGGGGAAGGTTCTCCTCCAATGGTTCCCCCTTAAAAGTCCACATACCCCTTAATTATTCATATTTAAGTGTTTTAATTTTATTGATTAGGATTTAATTAAATATGTGGTTTATTTATAAATGAATAAATAATTAAATATTAATAACTAAAAATAAATAATTAATTAATTTAAATTCAGAAATTACCTTATATACTCATTAAATTAATTAATCATATTAAAATTTAACAAATAATTAATTTATATAATAATTAATTATACATTAACTAAATTATATTAACAAATAATTATATTATTTTAAATTAATTATACACTAACTAAATTTAATTAACTATAAATTAACTCTAAAACAAAATATATTATTATAAAATTATAAGGGTTGTATAAATCATGTTAAAAGTTAAATATTATTTTAAATTTAAATTCATATTATTTTAATATTAATTTCATTTAACAATAATATTTCAACTGTCATATCTCAACGGTCGTATTATAATGTTCATATTTCAACGGTCATATTTTAACGTCATATTTCAACAGTCGTTTTTTAATTAAATGTGGTCACTCCCTCTATAAATAGCACTACCAGTGTCTTTCATTTTTATTAAATTCAAATTCATTTAATTTTTTAACCCAGTCTTCAATATTTTTTATGGCTAAAAAATTTTTTTTTGGCTTTTCATTTTTATTAAATTCAAATTCATTTAATTTTTTAACCCAGTCTTCAATATTTTTTATGGCTAGTAATTTTTTATGTGCCTTTCTACAAGAGGAAGAGGATGACGATGATGATGATTATGCGACCTTATTAGCAATCGCATCTTTGGAAGAACAACACTCCAGCGAAGGTCAAAGTTCATGTCGTCATGGTTCCATTCTAGGGCACGTTGTAATTCAACGCAATAGAGCTGAAGGTCACGAGAGACTTTTTCATGATTATTTTAGTGAATCTCATGTGTATCCTGCAAACCTATTTCGAAGAAGGTTTCGTTTGCATTGTCCACTATTTTTGTGTATTTTATCCGCAGTGGAAACACATGATTCCTACTTTGTCCAGAAACGGGATGTTGCTGGGAAATTTGGTTTATCCTCACTACAGAAAGTAACTGTTGTTATGAGGATGCTTGCTTATGGAGTATTAGCAGATTTTGTGGATAATTACGTGCGGATTGGAGAAAGCACTGTTATAGAGAGTCTCAACAGGTTTACCAAAGCAATTGTTGCAATTTTCGGTGATGAATATCTAAGGTCACCAACTGACGAGGACACTGCAAGATTGCTTGCAATTAGCAAACAACGGGAATTTCCTGGGATGTTAGGAAGCATTGACTGCATGCATTGGAGATGGAAGAATTATCCGGCTGCGTATCATGGTATGTATACTGGTCACATCCACACCCCTACAATAATTTAGAAGTTGTTGCTTCCTATGATCTTTGGATTTGGCATGCTTTTTTCGGTTTATCGGGAGCTCTTAATGACATTAATGTGTTAGAACGGTCTTTCATTTTTTTCTCAACTTGCTGAAGGGCATGGTTCGACTTTTAATTATACAGTCAATGGTCATGAATACACTATGGGATACTACCTTACTGATGGTATATATCCGTCATGGTCAACATTTGTTAAAACAATTTCTTTACCACAAGGAAATAAAAGAAAACATTTTGCTACACTTCATCAGTCAGCAAGAAAAGATGTAGAGCGAGCATTCGGGGTACTCCAATCACGCTTTGCAATTGTGCGTGGACCAGCTCGCTCTTGGGATGAGAAAATATTAAAAAATATTATGCAAGCATGCATAATAATGCATAACATGATCGTTGAAGATGAAAGAAATGATGATTATATCAACTTCACGTACGATGCTGCTGAGGAAGCTCCAACTATATTAGTGTCTCACGAACGTACAATAGATTTGTGTGAATTTATTCAGAAATCATCATTGCATTAGAGACATGCAAACTCGTTCTCAATTGCAATTGGATCTTGTCGAGCATTTATGAAAACGAAATTGAGGGTTTTAGTAAGGGATTTGTATGCTGATGTAATATTAATGTCATTGAATTTAGTGTTGCAAGTAAGGACCTATTAGTTGATGTAATATTGATGTCATTGAATTTCTATATCAATATGTGATCTAATTTGTTTTTTGACATAATGTTTCCATTTGCATAAATAGAACTTCATAAAATCTTCAAATACGATACATCATCTTCAAGTACGATACAACAAGAGTAAATTGAAATACATAAAAACACACTAAACAAATTGTAGATTTGAACCGCCACCATCTTCCTTCTAATTTGAACTACCACCACCAAATTGTCTTCTAAGAATTTCTATCTTCAGCTTATTGTAATACTCTACTTGTAATAGAGGCATGTCATCAATGTTAATTACCATAATCCTCTCATCTTGTTTCATAGCTTTCAATCGTATTTTTTTTCTTTTTGATATTCTGAGCTTCTTGAGCGACCTGTAGTCTGGCTTGCTCTATCTTTATGCGCTTTTGCTCCTGAACATAAATCTGATCAAATAATTCTGCTCTTTTTGTTTCTTTTTCTTTTCGATCCTGCTTCATTTCATTAATAAACAACATCACTGGTGTAATTTCAGAAGCCATATGCTTGTCTTTACCTTGTTTCAACCTTTCTTTTGCAGCCTTTCTACCAATGAGCCTTGACGAACCCTCAGTAGGACATTCGTCTTCTCTACAATTTATTGAATCTGGAGTTGCAGGAGAATATGTAGCAGGACTTGAATTTTTTGACTTCTTAGATTTTTTTTATTGAAAATTGGCCAAGCCACTTTGGATGGAACCTTAAATCATTCCAGCAATGTAAAAATTGAAAACTTGCTCCTTGCATGCTTTGAAACATTTGCATCGCTTCCATAATCTAATTAAAAAATAAAATAAATTTACTAATATGTAAAAAGTAAAACAATTAATAAATTATATAAATCTAATCAGTTTAAATAATTTGAAGCCACAATTAGTACATTGTCATTCTCTGTCATGCCACTTTGATTTCTTACTTCAATTTGATTAAAGAACCTGTAAAATTTACTAATTGTAATTTGAATAGTGACCAACGGTCCTCGAACCCTTTTTGATCACGATCGCTACTGAATGCCTTGTTTTCATGATAGTAAGTTGCTACTCGGTGCCAAAATATGGAATATTTTTGCAATGTCACTTGCACTGGATCAATGCTAGAGTTGATCCATGCAGATACAAGCAAGATGTCTTCTTCCATCCGATATTTTAATTTTCGCATCGACTTCTTTTGCAATGGTACATCTTTTACCGAATTTTCTTCAGGTATATCCGGTTGAAACGATTGCTCTTTATATTGTTCTTCCCATGGATAATGACTAGTCATCAATTGACGTAATATGGATTATTATTTTTTGTCATCTACATCAAGTATAAATCTCACATGAGTATGATTTGATTTAATTAAAATTCCCAAATTGTTGAAAATATAAGAAACATGAAGTACAAAAATAATTAAACAAAAATTATAACCTACCTTAAATTATAGTATATATGATGAAATATAGGTCGAAACAATGAAAGAGTGAAGTGTGAAAGTGCACTTCAGGGTAGTGCCTTATTTATAGGGTAAAAATTAGCTATTGGAGCTAAAAAAACAAAAAAAAGCCTATACTAGAAAAACAACCTACAGTAGGAAAAAAGTTTATACTAGAAAAACACCCTATAGTACAAAGACAACCTATAATTAAAAAAAGCCTATACTAGAAAAACAACCTACACTAGGAAAAAATCCTATACTAGAAAAACACCATGTACTACAAAGACAACCTATAATTAAAAAAAGCCTATACTGGAAAAACAACCTACACTAAAAAAAGCTATACTAGAAAAACACCCTATACTAGAAAAACTAATCTATAATTAATAAAAAATATTAATAAAAATTATAATAAAAATTATAAGGGGTACACTTTAAAAAAATTTAATCAAATTGAATTAACTATACATTAACTTAACTATATTATTTTAAATTAACTATACATTAACTAAATTTAATTAAGTATAAATTAACTCCAAAACAAAATATATTAATATAAAATTATAAGGGGAATGTTAAGGGACTTGGGGTGAAGGGGATCTTTTTTCAGTCCCTTGGAGCACAAACCCCTTAAATCTTCCTAAATTTAGCTAAGAGGCCGAAAAAATCCGGTCCATTGGAGGTGCTCTTATAGACAATCTCTACAACTCATCAATTCAATTCTCTCACTAAGGGCATCTCCAACCATGCCCCATTTCTCGCGTTATTTTGGTGTAATGACACTATTCCTTCTCCAACCATGCCCCATTTTCTGCGTCATTTTGGTGAAAATGAACAGTGCGACGCCATATTTGGCGTCGCACAGTTCATCGCTCTATTACTGTTCATCAAGTTATTTTTTACTGTATTTTATTTTTTGTTGTATTCTTAAATGTAATATTTTGGTAATATCAATAATAAAAATAATAAAATAATATTTTATAACTTTACCCTAATAATATTAATTAATAAAATAATATTTTATTATAATATTTTAAAATATTTTACCCCAATAATATTTTATAATATTTTACCCCAGTAATATCTTAATTAATTGTTGAAATAGTTAAAAATATAGGGAATAAAAAATAATAATATAAAGTAGATAAAAAGGAATATACTGAAAATATTCTTTTTTGGTGAAAAAAATGGTACAGTGGGTTGGAGATGAATTACTGTTTGATGTGACTTTTGCACCATTTTAGTGCAAATTTTGCACCATTTTGGTGCGATGGGTTGGAGATGGTCCAAGTGAATGATGGGCAAAATATGCAAGCGCACAGACTCGTTGTAGCTATCAAGGTCGATCCCACAGGGACTAGGGTTAATTACCAAATCTCACGTTATTCGACTAGCTAAATCTAATGAGTGAATTAGAAGAGATGAAAATTAAAAGAAATAAAATAATAACTAATCAGGTGGAATTCAATATAATGAAGAGCTAGGATTGGGTTTTCACCACAACTTCGATGCTCAATGATGAATTATTTTAGTTCTCGGTGTTGGTTTAAACTAAAAAGGGTGAATTAGCCTAAATTAATCTAAAGCCTCTTTCAAGGTCTAAAGATCGTGCCTAATTAATCTCAATTAACCTACTTTCGTGGAATTAAGATTAAGTTAAACCCATTAAGCTTTATGCTAATCCAAATCAAATCCCCAAGGAATCTAGCCTACTTTCGTGGTCCGAGCTCCCTGCTTAATCTCTAGAGATCCGGTATTAATCTTCACCTTTCAGTCCTTCAATTAATTACCTATAATTGCTAATACGGTGATCAAGCGAATCAACAAAATTAAAACACTAGAAATCAAGTTCAAAGATTTAAACTTTCACCAAGAACCTATATCAATTCATCATCAATCACCAAAAAGTTGGGTTCTTTCCCAATCCTAGACAAGAAATCTACTCACACATGATTGGGATAAGAGAATACATCCAATAATTATGCAAATCAATCATAAGAAGAAATAAATCAAAGAGAGGAAAGAATTAACCCGTCTTTCAATTGAGATCTTCAAAATCAAAACTTGCAATCCAATCTTGTACAAGAAATTAGTGTCTTTCTTCAATACTTGAACTCCAAAATAATTGCTATTGATGGCTAAGAGAACATAACAAAAGATCTCCAAAACCCTAAGTCAAAACATCTATTTATATGTCCCTAAAAATCTAGAAAATAACTAATTCCCGCGCCACCGGTGTGGTCTGCACCACACCAGGGTGTGGTAGGGGCTGTTTTGCTGATTTTGTGCTTGTTTCTTTAGTTTTAATATGCATCAAACGCTCGTAAATCATGCTTGAAGCACACTAAGATAATGCATATTTTACGTGTTTATCAACTCCCCTAAGCTTAGACTTTTGCTTGTCCTCAAGCAAATAAACAATAAAAATTAGGAGGAGTGAAAGTCAAATAGAGTAGGGATCAGCCCCTCATCAATCCTTTAACCAATATCAAACATATCACAAAACAAATACTTTTCATCGGGACTTAACAAATTAATTTCCAAAACTCTCAACAAAATCACATTTCAAAATTTATTTACGATCACAAGCGTCACAAGTCAAGGATAGCCATCCTATCCAATTCTCAAGTCAAAGTAGGAAAAAGAAATTCATGTAACTAGCTTCAATCCCAAAGAACTAAAATTGAGGCCTTCAGGTAGCTAAATTGGTAGACCTCACTTTAGGATAAGTGGACTCTCAATCTCTCATGTATTTAAGGATGGGATTGTATCGCTCAAAATTCTTCCGAATGGATGTATTCAATCCATAAGCTTGCATTTCATCTCAATTCTCCACCACTTCGAAAACTAATGCATGCAACAAAATCATGAGGTCTTTTATTTGGTTGTAATGGGGCTAGGTCAAAAGGGTAGGATAGATATTTGGGATTGGTTGAAAGCCTATCACTAGTGGAGCTATGATTGTAAAAGATTAGATCTCAAAGTAAGATCAATGACATCTACACAAACTCCAACATCTATTAAAGAACTTCCAACTACTCCTTTTAGTATGCCATAATAAATTCTTTTGACACCCGCAATTACATACACCATAAAGATGACAACTTTATTCATCTTTTTTTCGAATTTTTTTTCTTTTTTTCGAAAGAATTATGAAAAGGGAAGCAAACGCCTACTTTCTGTTCGCGGTGAAAATTGCCTTCATTGAATTCATCGTTATCTCAAGTAATTGATTTTTTTGATTACAAAAGATCCGGTCTTTTTTAGATCCGGTTACAACGAAATCAAAGAAAATAAAAAGATTACAACTTTCTCCTTTAGAACAAATCGCGAGCTCCTGTTTTGCGGTCGCTCGCTTGTGTGGGTTCTTTGCCAACGCCGGGGTTAATCCGTGGACCACCGCGCGATCTAGATCCGGTCGGATCTACACGATTCGACGGGTATTATTTCGCCAAGGAAATAATAGCCGAGGGTACTATTTCGCCAAGGAAATAGTAGCCTTTAATTCTCGGGATCAAATGCCAAGCTTTGATCCGGAGTGTGATTTCGTGTAGATCTCAGATGTGATCTTTACCTCTCTCGAAATCCTGCTTTTTGTGACGTGGACGTTCGCCGAGAACCAGATCTGAATCTTCAAGTCCTTAAGTCTTCAAAACTCTGAGCTCAATCTTCAATTCGGCAGAGTTTCGGCTCACCAAGTTCCAACCTTTCAAAAATGAGCCTACAGCCCTCTATTTATAGGCATTGAAAGTGGATCTGGGCCCAGATCTGGGCCCAGATCCGAGCTGGCTCGGCCAGGTGGCTCGGCCAGGCCGAGACACTTGTGAGTGTCTCGGGTATTTTGAACATAACTTTCTCGTATGATCTCCAAATTACCTGATCCAAGATGCATTGGAAACTGACAAAGAGATCTACAACTTTCATGTTTTGAGTTTCTTCATATTCTAACGGGATTATGGTCAAAACAGCTCCACAAGTTCCGAGACACCTTTGGGTGTCTCGGCCAGGTCCGAGACACCTCTGGGTGTCTCGGTGCTATTTTAGGCATAACTTCCTCATATGATCTCCAAATGACCTGATTCCAAATGGGTTGGAACATTGACAAAAATATCTACAACTTTCCTGTTTTGAGTTTCTTCATATTCAAAAGGGATCATAGTCAAAACATCTCCACAAGTTCCGAGACACCTTTGGGTGTCTCGGCCAGGTCCGAGACACCTCTGGGTGTCTCGGCGCTATTTTAGGCATAACTTCCTCATATGACCTCCAAATGATCTGATTCAAGATGAGTTGGAAAGTTGATAAAAATATCTACAACATTTCGGTTTTGAGTTTCTTCAGATTCAAACGGGATCATGGTCAAAACAGCTCCACAAGTTCTAAGACACATTTGGGTGTCTCGGCCAGGTCCGAGACACCTCTGGGTGTCTCAGAGTTATTTTAGGCATAAGTTCCTCATATGACCTCCAAATGACCTGATTCTAGATGTGTTGGAAATTTGACAAAAATATCTACAACTTTCCTGTTTCGAGTTTGTTCAGATTCAAACGGGATCATGGTCAAAACAGCTCCACAAGTTCTGAGATACCTTTGGGTGTCTCGGCTCGGGCTGGGACATTTTGTTTTGCACACTTGTCCATTTTCGCCATAACTTTTTCATCCGAACTCGGATTTAAGCGATTCAAAGTGCGTTGGAAAGATGATGAGGAGTTCTATAAGCTCCAATGATTATATCATCTGTGGAATAAATGAGACACGAAGGGTATTTCGTTTTTTGCAAGTAACACGGGGCTCCCGATCCGTTCGTATCCTCATAATTCTGAAACTCCGTTGCTTCACATAGTTCGTCAACCCACTTCATGTGTTTGTTGACATTAATCAAGCTCCTGTGACTTAGATTATGATGTTCATCATCTTTTCTTAGCACTGAGCCGTTCGTAGGGACCTATAGGCAGTTTTATACGCCTACAGATACCCCCTCCAAAGTATTTCAGCCTCGTTAAGTTCAAACATAAAAATTCAATCTACTCTAAACACACTACCAAAAGATGACACCTTCAAACCAAATTTTCTTTGCACTTCTTTTATCATTAGTTTCATCTATGCTCCTACATAGTTGTGTTGATGCTAAAGAAGCCAAAAGTAGCTACATTTCAGCGGGACCAAACTCATATGTTTATTGGAGTCTTAAGAAGCAGTTTATACTCGTATACTTTTCGGAGTATTGATTCTTTCATTGCAACGCATTGATCGGCGTTGACCTAGGGTTACGCGTTGACCGGCGTTGACCTAGGGTTTCGAACGTCGTACGTTTTAAGTTTGGTCACAACGCATTGATTGGCGTTGACCTAGGATTACACGTTGACTGGCGCCGACCCTAGGGTTTCGAACGTCGTAGGATGCTCAAGTCACGAGACCAACTAATGAAGCTGATACGTCAGTGACCCTCGCATTTATAGGATTTTTGGCAAACCCTCAGCCATCAACGGGTTTGATGAGCCTTTACCGACTACCGTTTGAGTCGGGCTAGCATGCGGATTGTTCAAGTCCGTTCCGCATGTGACGTTAAGCTAAAAGAGTTAACCCTTTTAGTGCTACGATATTGAATACGTAGACTTCGTCTTTCTCCTGTGAAAAGACTAAACAGCAACGTGTATGAGACGTTGACTTAGGATTTTTGGCAAATCCTCAGCCTTCAACGGATTTGACGTGCTCTTACCGACTACCGTTTGAATCGGGCTTACATGCGGATTGTCTAAATCCGTTCCGCATGTGACGTTGTGCTAAGAGAGTTAACGCTCTTAGTGCTACGATATTGAATACGTAGACTTCGTCTTTCTCCTGTGAGGAATAGGCTACCCAGCAACGTGTATTAGGCGTTGACTTTAGGATTTTCGGCTAACCCCCAGCTTTTAACGGATTTGATTAGCCTTTACCGACTACCGTTTGAGTCGGGCTAGCATGCGGATTGTCTAAATCCGTTCGCATGTAACGTTGCGCTAAAGGAATGAACTCCCTTAGACTTTGTGCTACAACATTGAATACGTAGACTTCGCCATTATCATGGGAATAGGCTACCCAGCAATGTGTATTAGACGCTGACTTATCCCTACTTAGGCTTTGGGATAAAAT
>NC_033799.1:64415084-64423807 GCF_001876935.1 Asparagus officinalis | reverse complement strand
GATAAGTCTTCCAAGTTGCTCCGATCGCAACACTTCTAACTTATCGACTCTCATCAATAGAGCGATAAGTCTTCCAAGTTGCTCCGATCGCAACACTTCTAACTTATTGACTCTCATCAATAGAGCGATAAGTCCTCCAAGTTGCTCCGATCGCAACACTTCTAACTTATCGACTCTCATCAATAGAGCGATAAGTCCTCAAAGTTGCTCCGATCGCAACACCTTTCACTCGTTGACTCTTAACAATAAGAGCGATGGGACCATAAAATGTGCCACGGTAATATTGTATTTCTGGCACCTACAGGATTCTTCCAGTATTTAAGACGAAAAGCACAATACAGGAAGAATAAATAATTGTTGCCGCAATATCAAACCGATATTTCATTGTTCCATGTCAAAACATGATATGAAAAAAGAAACAATAAAAAGCCAGACGGCAGCACTACCTTTATTTAAAGGAAAACAAGGTGACCTAAGATAAGTGTTGTTCCTACCAAAAGAACGATACGAAAACAGGCTCATCAATTCATCAGATCAAATGAAGTTAGCTGAGACTTAATGTCAGAAAGTTTTTCTTCATGGTCGGCCCGAACCAGCATCTCGGCCCGTTTCCGAAGCTCGTCCTCACTAGACAGCATGGCAGATACCTCCTTCTTAGCCTCTTCCAGAGCACCAGCCTTGGCACGGTAATTCACCAGGGAAGCAGCACTTTTGACGTTGAGCTCAGTGACAATAGATTCTTCTCGTTTGAATTGAGCCTTCATCCTAGTCAACTCCACTTCAGCGGCAGCGATCTTATCTCGCAAGTTCTCCAGAGAAGTGTTCGAAAGTGTCAGATCAGCTTGTTTTTGAGTGTGTAGCTGTTGCAGTTGTTCAACCTCAACCTCTTCCTCAACTATATGACGTCGAGCGGCTTCATACTTATTGAGTTCTTCGGCTCGAATATCCTCAAAAGTAGATGCAATCCGCGCTTGGATATCAGCGCGACCCAAAGCCTCCAAGAATCTGAGTTGTCCCTCTAGACGTGAGATAGCTTCAGAGCAGCGCTGAACGACGTCGACGTCACCTACAAGCTTGAGGTTGTTCAAACTATTCGTGAG
This sequence comes from Asparagus officinalis, assembly GCF_001876935.1. Lineage (NCBI taxonomy): Eukaryota > Viridiplantae > Streptophyta > Magnoliopsida > Asparagales > Asparagaceae > Asparagus > Asparagus officinalis. Next base: position 64,422,707 of record NC_033799.1, on the reverse strand, counting down.
CATGGGTTTGAAGGTATCAAAAGTATCTCGTCCGGCTAGCACAACCTCAATTATTTTCTTGGTAAGCCCTCTCAAGTAGTCAAGGGAAATCTTGACAAAATCTGGTACGTCTGCGGGGCTCGAAACAGCAATAGGCGACGGTACAGAAACTTCTGAAGATGCAAAGCCAAGTAAAAGACTAGCAGGCGATTTCGGTGTAGTAGCTTGAGAAGGAGTGCCAATATCCAGCTGAGATGGGCTCGATTGCATAGCCATCAGTTCCCCCATTTGAGATGACCTTGGAACGTCTACCACTTCGGTAGAGGCTAGAGAAATTGTCAGTAAAGTCGTCGGTGGAAGAGCCGTTGTGGAGGTCTCCAAACGAGGTGGCTCTGACACCTGAGCTGGTGGTGGTATAAGCTGTTGCGTCGAAGGAGGGGTGACAGTACTCGCTTCATGTATCATAGGATCTGTATGAGAAATCTATTTAAATACAGAGAAAAGATTAGTGGAGCTGAAACAAACGGCACTTACCAGTGAGAGGTAGGGGAATGTAGGCTGACGCTTTGTCGGAAAAGGATGATGGTGGGATATACCAGTCTTCTGGATCATCGCTGTCATCACCCAAGTTGTCATCACCTCCACCTTGGTCTCCATCATCATTCATATCATCATCACCCCCACCTTGGTCACCCTCATCATTCATATCATCATCGCCGTCGCTATGATCCATGGGCTCATCCTCGCCTACGGAAGAAAATGCTGATGCATCTTCGGTGATTGTAGGCTTTGCTATGATCCCAGTGGTAGGGCTAAGCTGTGAATCGCCTACAATTGGCAATAACACAGAGGTGGAAGGAGACTTGTCTGTTGCTGGGTCTTGCTGGGCAGTCACAATAGGTTCGGGGACAGGAGGTATATCTTCTACCACGTGAGAAGTAGTGGAGGCAGTATCATGAAGCGTGCCTTCGGGGACAAACTCCGCACCCCCCTGCAAAAGATTCATCTCCATGCTCTTCTTCATGCAATGAACGAGCAGAAGGATCATGGCCTCCTAAAGCAGGACTAACTGTGGGGAGAGTAGGCTGAGGCGAGAGTTCCAGAGCAGTCGATTCTTGTTCTTCTTCTTCAGAACGCCATGTTTTCTGAGCGTCCGACATAAGTTTGGAAGCAGGGGGTTCAAGCGTTAACTTCCGACGAGCTCTTTTGTCATACTTGGCTTCTTCGACCGCCCCCAGCGCCCTTTTGCCCGTAGCACTCTGACTCCGGGTCAGAACTCTTGAAGGTTGTACCTTGTGGGTATCCGGTATCCTGATCTCTTCCTGAGCTCGCTCTGGTGACTGTTGCCGTTCACCCTCCGTAATCGACTTTTCATATGACAAATATTCATTGGCACCCCGGGCACGGAACCGCTTAGCACTCTTCTTTGAAGCATACCATTTGCGGATGTCTCTTAAGCAGGAGGTATTCATGTGGTAAGCTGAAATCTGAGAAGCGGCCTGGTACCATGTACAGAAGCTCAAAGAAGTACGAGCATTGGGCGTCTTATGTGGCAGTCGGAATTTTGCTCCGGTACAACCAGCTACTGAGTAGTACCAAGCTCCACGATTTGAGGAGTGGCTTTAGTGGGTTGTTACGCCCGACTAATGGGGTAACAAAACCCCCATGTAGGAGCGGATTAAGAGGTCAGTTATACCCCTAATCCCCCTATAAATATCAACAAACTCAACAGAGTTAGGGATCAGATTTTTGATAAGGAGATCAAGGGCGGATTTTTGTTGAGGGGATCTTTCAGGCGAGATTGGATTTTGGAGAAGATCTTTCGATCAAATCTTCCAGAATCACAAAAAAGGAGGATTGACTCCTTACACAGTCTGGGAAATCAACAGACGGAGGAACTCTAAACCGTCGATGAAATTTATCATCCGGGCCCACCAGTCCGTATCACTAGAGTGAACCCAAGTAGGAGCCCTGAAATCCCGAGCAGGGAACTCTCCTTTGACAGAAATAAATGTTCTAATAAACACCTCCGCCAACTTAGCCGGCTCTCCGACAGGGTGCTCTTTTTGGAATAAACCTGGCTTCAAAGCCATAAAATTATTGAAGCCAGCGGGATGAGTACCCCGATGAGTGATGTGCCCCGTAGCAACACCGCCTTGGTCCTGAACAAGTTCCCAATTCATCGACCGCGGGATAGAAGCGCACTGATAATAAGAGATCGACCACATCCGCTCCAAATTGGGAAGGAAAAGACGACGGTTGTTGACGACCTTCAGCCATTTGTAATTCCCCTCGGACATCCGCTTGGGATCCATTTTTACAGAGTCCCCGAATAGGAAGGATGGCTTCTTTAAAATCTCACGCCCTGCGGTTTCAAATTTGGCATTCGTAACCAAAGACCTGAGAGTCTCAGGAAAAGCCTGAGTGATGAGTTTTGCCCGTTCCTTGTGGGTATCCTGGAATATGGGATACTCGAAGGCAAAACTGAAGATTGTATTTTTCACCGCACCTCCCGCATGACCGAAGTAATGGTTGAAGGAAAGAGGCTCTTTGGAGTAGCATACTGCAAATAGAAAAGCTAGTCAAAAGAAGTCCAAGTTTAGACTTGCGTCCAGATCATTAAATGCAGGGTCTCAACCCGCATTTGAAATTTCGAACGCAAGGTTTAGACCTGCGTTCGGATTATCAAACGCAGGGCCTCAACCCACATCTAAAATCTTGAACGTAAGATTTAGACCTGCGTTCGGAGTCTTGAACGCGGGGTCTCAACCTACCTCCAAGATTTTAAACGCAGGGTCTAAACCTGCGTTGAAATTTTATGAACGATGGAACTAGCCATACGTTTTCTTGGAATTGATTACCAGCCCAGAATTATCTCTTGAGCTTAAATACAGATCGTCAATCAGGGATCAGGGACAGGAGATCTATTAAACCCACTCCCAATGGTTCAATCTTACCATTAGTTGAAGAAACCAACGACGAAGGCGGGAGAACCTGATCATCCCCAGAGATCTTAGCCGAAGGAACACCCTGAGCTTCGGCGAACTTCAGCTTAGAAGTAGTTTTCTTCTTGAGTCCCATGGCAACCGTGGCGAAGAAGATGAAGATGGGTGAAGTATTTAAGAACGGATCCTTTCCTCCGTTGAAGCGCTGGAGAAGATGAACAGGAGCTCTGTTTAGAAATCGAGAAAAGGGAAAAAGTCGAATCACTTTCTGATTTGACCTCAATGGCCCATTTATAAACAGCTGTAGCTGTCAAATCAAAGCGGGATTTTAGGCAAAATCTCACCTGAAACGTGATTTTCGCGTTTTCAAAAAAGAGGGGCTTCAGTTACCGAACACACCCTCACATCCAAACCGTAGAATGCATGATATAAACATGCGTTCTGGCGATCGAACTCAGCTTATCACATAAATAATCCTTTCAAAAGGGTTAACATTCCAAGCAATGGCGATATGATTAAGAGAGAAGATAAAGTGAATCCCTGTGAGGTCATCTTCCTGACTAAGCTGGGGATAAAGTCCCTCTTACACAAGCCTGATAGTGGAAGTTTTCTCCATCCATGATAAGGCCCAATTCATGTTAGAGAATGAGGAGGTCAACGAAGGTGCTCCACTTAACCTGTGATAGAGCGCGTTCGATTAACAAAATCTTTGGGTTCCAAAGTGTTTCGAAAATTCGTCCCAGTCAACCGCGAACTTCCGAAAACTTTGGAGGGGGTTCTGTAGGCTGTCTAAAAATGATAATAGATAGCTGATTCCCCATCAAACACCCATCATGGAAATTATAATCTGACGACTTCCAGAAGGCTACGACTTGAAGACTTTCATATATCAAGGAGTTGAAGCAAGGATTACGAAACGAACGACAGTCTTTAGCAATACTCTGACAGAAAGGATTACAAATCGACGATCTCTTCAAACCAAGACGTAGAAGCCCTCACTGAATACCATCGTCAAGATAAAACACCAATTTGAACACCAATGCCGCTTCTTATGTGAGAGGATTGATCTTGATGGCTGCGACAACAACATGACTAATATCATATTAGCAACCATTAGAGATGCTGATGAGCAGTGTAATGATTTTAGAAAAGCAGGAAGATCTAGAGAGCTGTGAACAAATATTCGACACACTGAGGAGCACATGGTTAAAACTGAAATTTTAGTGGAGATCGTGACTTGCAGTTGATAGAGCGTTATTGAGATACCTCAATTGTCACAAATGACCTGAATAAGACCTTCTTTATTGGTCATTGGTGTCATTCATATAGAAAGATAGAGAAACCTGAACGCAGCTCATCAACCGCTGCTCGAACGCAGCTCATCAGCGCCGTCGAACGCAGCTCCAATCGCTGCCAAGCACAGCTCGAACGCAGCTCCAACCGCTGCCAAGCACAGCTCGAACGCAGCTCCAACCGCTGCCAAGCAATTTGAGGAGTGGCTTACGTGGGTTGTTACAACCGATTAATGAGGTAACTAAACCCTCATTTAGGAGCGGATTATGGGGGCGGTTACACCCCTAATCCTCCTATAAATATCAACAAACTCAACAGAGTTAAGGATCGGATTTTTGGGGAGTCGGATCGAGGGGTCGGAAGATAGCATCGGATTTTGATCGCTGGGAAAGGATCTTCTGATCAGATCTTCCAGAATCAGAAAAAAAAGAGGATTGATTCCTTACACAGTCTGGGGAATCAACATCCATTGAGAATTCCAGATCTTCGAATACTTGGCTTATTAACCGAATTATTTTCGGTTTGAACATATCTAATACTGTCATTAGAGTTTGAACCACAAAACTCGTCAAGAGTTATCAACAAGACAAGACTGTTGTTCCAGTGAGTATAGATATTCGGATCGTCAATGAGAAGCAAACTCGACGCAAGCATTCGAGGGAGGCATCTCATCGCTACCAAGAAGAACCCAGAATTAAACAAAGGAGAGAATCCCGATCATTCTCTTCTCTTTTGTAATCAGGAATCCAAATTGTAATCGAGAGTAGAGAGAATTGTAATCATTCTTTTTTTTCTAAGCAGTTAGAGAGAATAAAATCAAATACAGTTCTTTCTTTGTTTTCTTATTACAAATTTTCCAACAAACAGCGTGATTGGCTTAGTGCAAGGATTTGTTTTTTTTGGCTGGGGAATTTTTTTCGGCTGGGAGCAAGTACATAAGAGGAAAAACAGCTGTGCTTGGTGAATAAAGGCACCGACTTTGAGAGAGTTTTGGCATCCTCTTTGTGTGAGATTTGAGAGTTTGTGTGAGGGTTTAATTTATGAGATTGTAAACCCAATTTGTATTCTCCTTTTTCAAATAGTAGATCTCCCCCCTCCTTGCCCTGTTGACGTAGGCTATTTGCCGAACCACGTAAAATTAGTTTGTCTCGCTATTTATGTGATTTATAATAGCTTATTTAGGTTCCCTCGACAGGTCAGTCCTAGAACTGATGAGAAGAAGAGCTGATATCTCACTTGGTTGAGATATTTTGCTTAAGATTCTTGTTTTTTTTGTGAAACATGAATTCCTATTGCGACCTGACTCTCTTATTATGCTATTGAAGTGCTGCCGAAATTTTCGTTGGTACTACTAATTCTCAAGATTCACTTGATAACACCTAAACTTGCATAATTCTTGTTAATATTGTGTGCAAGCGGTTGAGTCTTTTTCTACATTCACAGCAAGAATTGGAAATATTAGCAAGAAACACATAAACTATGCTTCAATAGCAAGCAAAAGAACACCTCTTACAAGATTATATTTTGTTGACCAAACTTTATAAATTAAAGATCTGTTAAATGCAAGTGAAATAAGGGAAATCAATTGAAATAATTTTTATATCATTACAAAATAAAGCAAATGATTCTCTTATGAGAAAAACATAAATAGATTTTTACATAGTGCAATTGGGTTCTCGGAGCTTGAAGTGTTTCATGATGGAATAGGGATATAATGGACATTTTTGTTATATTCTAATCTTATGCTACTTTATAATGACAAGTTTCTAAACATTAGCAATAGAGGTGTTAATAACAAACTGAACCAAACAGGTTATCAAAGATATAACTTACTATATAGTCTTTTGGATTATTATATCCCGGGACTACATGAGTTAAATTTACCTCGAGACAATGCAAATCCCTAATCCAAACATGGGCTAAGAGTACCCTAAATGTGCAATTAGATATTTTTTGCTACCAAGAAACTTGGCACAAAATTACAATGTGACCTCAATTAATTTTAAGATTATTAGAATGCTGATGTAGCTTTATTTAACTGATACAGTTGGATTTAGATGATGTGACACAAACAAAAATGTAGATTTCTTAATTTTTCATGTAGTTTTTTAGTGTTTAATTGAATGCAAACATATTTTTTATTATGTGTTTGAGATTAACAAATTTCCCCCCAAATTTCCATCGGTGGTAAAAAAAGATGTCTAATTGTAGAATAAGTCAAATTTTATTACAAAAAGTCATCGGAGAAACTTTTGGTAGCAAACCGGTTAAGAGGGGTTAAAATACCAATTAGGAAATTTTTTTGTTATCTTTTTTCTTCACAAGTTTGATAATTTCCCTTTCTCTAATTAATTTCTTTTGCTCCTTTTCTTTCTACTCACCTCTTCACTTTTCTAAAACTTTTATTAAAACATTACAATAGAAATATTAATTAATAACAATAGTATTAGCCAAAAACTAATATCTATTATAAATAATTGTTAATTCTTATAAGATATATTATTATAATAATTATAATTATTAATATTGTATAACTGTTAGATGTTTAATTAGTATGACAAATAAATATCCATGATTTGTAATAATTATACTATTAACTTATGTTATTATTATTAGTAAATTATAATGTAATAATTATATAAAACTATAAATAAAATAATATAACATTACACGCAACTAATAATTATACTACTAATTACTAAAAAAATTCAATAAAATGTTTTAAATTTAATATCATAACTAGCATAATTGTTTTGATTGTATTACTTAAATTAAAAACTAATTTAGATTTGTTTTCGGGGATTTATCATTACCATAATTTCCTATTTTGATATTAATCACACAAATCATTGATATTTGAATTAGTGCCCTAAATCATTGATATCATTCTACCATCAGTCCCTAAAAACAAAAATAGAAAACTAAGTTGTGCTTACATGACAGTTTGGCAACCCATATATATGATAAATCTCATACACTTGTCAAGTCTGAGCACTTCAATAACATAACATTTTCTCAGAATTTATATTACTTTCTAATGATAAAAGTTCAAAGCAATTATAAAAATCAGTTGTTAATTTGGACCATGAAATATTATAGGTCTTATACCTGGCAATCACATTCTAGTCAAATACTTAAGGATAACTCCAAAAAATTCAGTACCTTGCTTCAAGGAACTTACTTTGTCATGCCCTGAAGATGAGGTACGACTTGGTAATATTTATCAAGTCAAAAGGAAACTACTCCATAAATACTTATACCTGGCAATCACATTCTAGTCAAATACTTAAGGATAACTCCAAAAAATTCAGTACCTTGCTTCAAGGAACTTACTTTGTCATGCCCTGAAGATGAGGTACGACTTGGTAATATTTATCAAGTCAAAAGGAAACTACTCCATAAATAC
>NC_033799.1:64393505-64413647 GCF_001876935.1 Asparagus officinalis | reverse complement strand
CATATATATACTTATATAAGAGAGAGTATACTTATATATAATTATATACTAAGAGAGAGAGAGAGTATATATATATATATATATATATATATATATGAGATTAATGAGTATTCTTGTCATAGGAGGGGATTTCCTTCTTGACGCCTATGTGGCGAAATCCTCACCATCCTCATAAAGTAGGAGAGAATGTGAGTTGGTGCCTTGGTGGGGATTTATGCCTACTTTATGAGGATGGTGGGGATTGTGCCACATAGGCGACAATGAGTGAAATCTCTCTCTTATGACAAGGATACTCATTAATCTCTCTCTCTCTATATATATATATATAGAGAGAGAGAGAGATATTAATGGGTATCCTTGTCATAGGAGGGGATTTCCTCCTATGACGCCTCTAAAATCACATGATTGAGCGACATTGTGGATGATCCGCTCTGTTGAACTTGATCTACATATTCTAAAACCCTAACACACCAAGTTTGGGGTAAATCCGTCGTCGTTTGACCCTCCATCGAGCCATGTGAAAAGTTCTATTCATTTAAAACCGTTAAAATTGATACGAGTGGATGAAGGGTCAAACGACGACGGGTTCACCCCAAACTTGGTGTGTTGGGGTTTTAGAATATGTAGATCAAGTTCAACGGAACGAATCATCCACAATGTCGCTCAATCATGTGATTTTAGAGACGTCAAGGAGGAAATCCCCTCCTATGACAAGGATACCCATTAATCTATATATATATATATATATATATGCTAATAAATGAATTATATTATGATAAATATCTTTTATTGATGATTAAGTATGATGATAATCGATTTGAGATCGATTAAATACATATAAGCGTGTATATGAGAGTATAGGAGCGAAACATGCATAAACAAGCACAGAGGGAAAAAAAACCTATAGACCAGGTTACGCTCTGGTCAGTCGACCGGCCCAGGCAGAACGGGTTGTTTGTGCTCATGGATTGCTTGTTGTTTATTTCAGAGGCTTAGAAAGATATTTAAGGTAAGATTATCTTTATCTAAACACATCCCTATAGTTAAATAACTAGTTTAGATGTTTAATATGTGTTTTCATGTTTAAATCTTAACTTGTGATGTTAATAATCAGATTTCTTTTTGATGTTAAAACTTAAACCAATGCTAGATTAGTAAGATTTTCTTGCTATTTATGATAGTATCTTGATTATATATCATTAAACCAATGCTAGATTAGTAAGATTTTCTTGCTATTTATGATAGTATCTTGATTATAATCATTAGGGTTATTCATAATTTCATTTATATATGAGAAATTTAAGAGATGTACTAAATATATATTTTTCTGTAGAAAACTACAGCACTTGTATAATCTTTAACTGAGATTTTAAGATAGCAAATAAACTCCAAATTTAACCAAACTAGTTCCAAATAAAATCTATATGTATCTAGTTTCTAAAACAGAAATCCATTCTTAAAAAGAGTTTGTATAAAGAAAGATATATTCTTTTAACTAATAACATATCCTGTAGAAAAACTGTTGCACATATATAGTGTTTAACTGAAGATTTGGGATAACAAATGAACTCTAAACTAAACCAAACTTATGCCAATTGAAAGATGTATGAATCTAGTTTTCAAAATGTAAACTATTTCTAAAAATAGTTTTCCTAGAGAAAGATATGCTCGTTTTACTAACAGAAGTCATGTCTGTTTTCCTGCTTATTTTGTGGAGCTGTGTTACGCCATTTTGAGATGCGTTCGTGGAGTTTTGAGTCACTTGATGTTACACGTATAGTCATGAATATATTGTATTACATATTTGAGAATCCTAAGGGGATTATGATAAGTTTTAATTTGATCATATTTGAATTAGATATTATTCATACACTCGTTGGATATCGTTAATGAGCACAGTTCAGTACTATATGGGATAGTACGTCGATATACCAGATATACATAGTTTATGCATAAGATAGATATCATTGATAAGCCCAGTTCAATGCTACATAAGATAGTGTATCGATATTTTATATGTACAGGCCATTGAGTCGGGTTTGGATTCTTTGTATAGCAGTCCGTCCACACGAGTATGCGATGAGGCTTGTGAGTCGTATAGTTATGAGGCTTGTGAGGCCATTTATTTGGACACCTATATGGTAGGTCGTCCCGCACTTAGTTTGCGATCGTCCGATGGGACCGAGTTGATTGTAGAAACCTCACAGGGCAACCAGTTTACCGAGTCATTCCTGATGTACATCGAGAAGGTGATGTTGTGGGATCAGAGTACTAATTTGTGTAAGACTAGAATCATCTCAGAGTATCAGGATGTCTTTTAGAACATACCTGGGTTACCTCCTGTGAGAGAGGTTGAGTTTTACATTAAGTTGTAGCCGGGCACGGCACCGATATCCCGAGCACCCCCATCATATGACACCTACTGAGATGAGGGAGCTACAGACTCAGTTGGATGAGCTTTTATCTCAGGGTTTTATGCGCTAGAGTCATTCTCCGTGTGGAGCATCGGTCCTCTTTGTGAAGAAGAAGGACGATAGTATGCGCTTATATATAGATTATCACGAGTTGAATAAGGTCACCATCCAGAACATGTATCCACTACCGAGGATTGATGACTTATTTGACCGGTTGCAGGGAGCGTAATATTTTTTGAAGATTGATCTTCGTTCTGGCTATCATCAGTTACGGGTTCGGGAGACGGATATTCCCAAAACTGCTTTTCTAACTCGATATGGGTTCTTCGAGTTTCTTTTCATACCATTTGGGCTGACCAATGCACCCGTGGTATTCATGGATTTGATAAACCGGATTTTTCATCCATATTTAAACCAGTTCGTGATTGTATTCATCAATGGCATTCTTATCTATTCGAGATTGGAGGCAGAGCATGAACAACATCTTTGATTGGTATTGCGAACTTTATGGGAGCACCAGTTGTGCGCTAAGTTAGTAAGTGTGAGTTTTGGCTATCCAATGTCAGATTTTTAGGCCACGTCATCAGTAAGGAGGGCATTGCAGTAGATCCAACAAAGGTTGAAGCAGTACTTGATTGGGAGCCACCGAAGACCATTACAGAGATTTGTAGTTTTTTGAGTCTGATCGGCTATTACAAGAAGTTCATTCAGGACTTCTCGAAGATCGCTATGCCACTGACATGCCTTATGAAGAAGGGTGTACAGTTTGTTTGGGGGCTAGAGTGTCAGGAAGCCTTTGAGACTCTAAAAGCTAAGTTGACTACAGCGTCAGTGTTGATTATCCCGAGTAGTGATAAGACCTTTGTCGTCTACACAGATACATTGTTATCGGGTCTAGGAGGTGTTTTGATGCAGACCCAAAGAGTAGTGGCTTACATTTCACGGCAGTTGAGGACTCATGAGCAAAACTATCCCACACATGATTTGGAGTTAGCAGCAGTAGTCTTCGTATTAAAGACATAGAGACATTACCTTTATGGAGTGTAGTTTGAGATGTTCACAGACTAGCAGAGTTTGAAGTATCTCTTCTCCCAGAAGGAACTCAAATAAAGACAACAGCGATAGGTCGAGTTCATTAAGGATTACGAGTTCGCGATTTAATACCATCCGAGGAAGGTGAACGTTGTAGCAGACGTATTGAGTAGAAAGCATCGTCATCAGATTTCAGCTTTGAGATGTTCATTATATCGAGACCTTCACACCCTTAGTCAGTTCGATTTGATGCCAGAGATAGGTGGGAGCAGCGCATTTTTAGGAACATTGGCCGTGCAACCATCTTGGACTGATAGAGTAGTCAGAACTCAGTTGGAGAACTTTTGGATTCAAACCCTAAAGGGGGATATTTCCAAAGAGCCCAAGGCTGATTGGGCCGTTGGAGTAGATGTAGGTCTTCGAATGAAAGACCAATTAGTGATGCTAAATAATACACAACTGAAGAAGGACTTATTTGATGAGGCGCATCATACCAAGTACACAGTGCATCCAAGCACAAGCAAAATGTACAAGGACCTGAAGAGATATTTTTGGTGGAGCGGCATGCGTAGGGATACCACGGAGTATGTATCGAAGTACTTTACGTGCCAGTAAGTGAAGGCAGAATAGCAAAGACCCACGGGAACCCTACACCCTTTACCTATTCCCGAGTGGAAGTGGACAAATATTTCCATGGATTTTATTGTAAGCTTTTCGAGATCTAATAAAGGGAATGATTTAATTTGGGTGATTATAGACCGATTGACGAAGTCGACGTATTTTATACCGGTGAAGACGACTTATACGGCAGAGACTTATGTGAGGATTTTCATCCGAGAGATCATGAGACTATATAGAGTTTCAAAGACGATCGTATTAGATCGGTCTTCCCTTCACATTTCTGGAAGAGCTTCCAAAATTCTTTCGGCAGCTAGCTATCGTACAACAACGTTTTTCACCCGCATCGTCTATATGTAGGTCTTCAAGATATGAATGTTTATACTCTTATATGTAGGTCTTCAAGATATGAATGTTTATACTCTTATAATCACTCTCCTTTTGACTCTCAGGTACCTCAGCCTTTTTACATTTAGTTTCCACATATAATTTACATAATAGGTACAACGATCCTATTGTACACAGCTTATGCTAAAACATATATATATTTCTCTCCTTCACTGGATACTTGTTTCGGTTTTTTTTATTTTTTTATTGGTCATGAGATCCTCCTTCTTCACTGTCTTTGATGTTGATTACCTGCAAAAGGGCTTATTTGCGTTGCAAGCAGCTCTTTGTCCATATTATCAGGACAAAATTCTTTTTCTGTCCATGGACCCATAAAAGATCACACCTACAATTTGTAAACGGGGCTGTTAATTAGATTTGTATCAATTTTTTTATAATCCACAAATGCATTATTTCAGTTTCCCTCTTATCATCAGGGGCTGTTAATCAAATGATAAAATTCATTATTTTGATATTGTTAACCACTTATTTCAGTTTCCCTCTTTCCTACAGAACAAGCATGTGAATGGGAGAGTTCGGAATTGAGGAAATAAATTCAACTAGTGTAGAGTCCGGAATGAGAGAATCAAGTGCTATTGGAAGTAAAATTACGGCCAATACTGAAAATGTTCCTAAACCACTACTAGGAATGAAGTTTAATACACAGGAAGAAACTTAGTATAACTTCATAGCACTAATTTGGTGAATATGTTTGTCATAAAATTTTCAGCTAGGCCAAGTTGTGGAGAAGAAGAGCAATAAAAAAGACAAGAAGGCATGTGCATGCTGCATTTATGTGAGGATTTTGTTGAGCATTGGTTTTATATGATCATTTATGTAATATTGAGCAGTGGTCTTATGTGATGATTTATGTAATATATCTAGGAAAAGACAATTATGTAATATTTTGTGATGTTTACAACTGCTACACAGTGTCAACTTATTATGTTTTGATGTAAGACTTAGATTTTGATGGTGTGGTTGTTTAGATTTGTAGACTGATGGAGAGTGTATGGTTTTCGCATTCTCATGTTGTATGAACTAAGATTGTATGGTTTCATTTAAATTATTTTGTATGAACTAAGATTGTATGGCTAAGACAGCTGGAGAGTGTATGGTTTGCTCTCATGTTGTATGAACTAAGATTGTATGGCTAGTCATGCATCAACAGTAACATCTTTTGATTTAAATTCATTAGAGAGCTCAAGCACCAACTAGCATGAGTGTGTATCTTTTTTTCAGATCAAATATCACTGTTAAGATCTTTTCGCAACAAATAATAGTTGTTCTGTATCTGGTTACCCAACATAGAATCAACCCACCTGCAATTTTTGCTGTCATTAGTATAGAAGAAAGTGTCACAAGATGAGGAGGAGCCAAAGTGAAGGCCTGGATAGTACTCAATACACATAATCCACTCAGGCACAAGTCTATTCATTCATAGAACAACATACTTGAATGCAACGTTGCACAAGCCTATTCATTCATAGAACAACATACTTAAATGCAACGTCAACAAAGTAGGTAATTAAATATACACATATATTTCTCCATCCAATTTACATAACAAGAAACATCATACACAATTAAAAAAAATTAGAAAAATGGCAACATAAGAGCATTAGGAGTTCAACATACTAGTTGGTAACGTCACAAGGACATGTTTTTTTTCTTTAGTCCATACAAAAACCCAACGGAATTCAAATTACGTACATAATCTACTCCCAAAACTCAAGGTTCATACCAATCACATAAGTTACTCAAAAATTCAGGCACAACACAACCATAAAACTTACGAATCATAAATAAAATGCAAAAATAAGGAGACATTTGCTAGTCGGGCTCCCTTTCTTCTCTAATGTAGTAGCTGCAATTGCTCTTCTATACAGAAGAGCTCTAGGCGACCTTTGCATTATGTTGGTCATCAATCCAAATTCATCTATGCACACCAATTAATCAAAGATGAACAAATAGAAAAAGAGAGAGGTAGACTAAGGTGGTTCTTAAAAAAATCAAAGATGAACAAATACAAAAAGAGAGAGGTAGACTAAGGTGGTTCTTTCTATACTTGACATAATTTGTTGTTGAGAAATAGTTTTTTTAATCTAAAGACTGCTGATTATAGGAGAAATGAGAGATTTGAGGTTTATTTGTGGTTAAAGTTTTTGTTTTGGGTCATAATTGGTAAAGGGTTTGTAGAGGTTATGTGTATGATTAGATCTTACAAAAGACCCACAGACAAGAACAAAGAAGCAAATAATAAAGGAACAAGCAATAATATAAAAAGAGGGGGGGGGGGGGGAAGCTCTTTAATTCAAAGCAAAGCTGGTTCTTGTGTAATTTGCACTTAACATAAATCAATGTCATTGGTTTTAATTGCTTATGATTTCAAACAAATCTTTGTTGTATTAGGTTGTTTTGTCAAGTTTAATAGTTATGAGGAAGTGAATTTTCTTTTCTTCTTTAGGAATGTTAAGTAGTGATATTAAGAAAAAATCATAAGAACTACAAATGACATTGATTTATGTATTGTTTGGCTAACAGGGTTCCATTCTAGGTCTCGAGGTTGATGTCGACGGAACATCATATTGTACACAGGTGATTCAAAGAGAAGAACGTCAAATGCTGGACATTAATGAATCTGGGGGCCTCTTAAAACCCCAATTATTTTCTGTAACCATACCACAGGTCCTGAGTTACCTACTTACTTATCTTTCTTTGTTGATTACCTTGTTCGAATTTTTGACCAAAGAATTTTCTCTTGTTCTTCTTTAAAGTTGATGGAGGATCTTACCTCTCTCTTAAAGTCAGGTGGTTGCAGAAGCTGGGTGTTCGCGGGTGGCGGGCATGGCCGTGGTAGCAGCGCTGCTGAGCATTGGAGGCGGACGGCGATTAACGGTGGGAGTTGGGGGATCTCGAGAAGAGCCTCGAGAGGGAGACGAGAGCGGTCAGCGGAGATGGGGATGTCGTTGGAGGCGATTTTTGGGAAGTCTGTCGGAGTTGGGGGAGTCGAGAGAGAGGATCGAATGATGCGACGATCCCAGATTTTCGGGGTCATCACGGGCCCACAAATTTAGGGGGCTTTCTTTCGAGGGGGTGGGGGGGAATTGGAGAGGCGGGTTAAATTCGTGAAGCGGATGGTTTTGTGGCAAAAAAAACCCCAAGCTGCGACAAGGATCTGGGTGGATGGGCTAGCACATTATGCGTAGAGAGAAATAGAATATATATATATATTATATATATATATATACTATATATATATAAATATATATATAATAATTGGCATTTCCCTAGGGAATGATGCGTACGCAATTTTAGGAGGAATAAGGTGTTTTTGCAAAAATCCTCGCATCACTCTCTCTGCAATCTCCGCCCATTTATTGTGTAGAAATCTCTTCTCCTCTCACTTCGTTAAGAAATCCTTATCTCCTAAAGCGTACGCATCATTCCGCAGGTGGAATGCACTGTGTGTGTATATATATAACCGTGAGCTGCAAGTGTATGAAACATGTGGTCCGCCTCTAGTCACATCGGTAGTGGGTTCACATGTCATACACTTGCAGGCTCACCGATGAGAGGTGCTCCAGCTCAGCCTCCATTATTCCTCTCAATCTCTCTCTCTCTCTCTATATATTATATATATATAATAAGTATATATTATACTATATATATATATATATATATTATATATATATATACAGCGAAATGTGTATGCTTGGTAGTGATGTGTCATATCACCATCCTTCACTACCATCGTGAATTTGTTCACCACATTTAAGAATGAGTGGAGGGGATTTGCCACCTCACTTACCGAGCACAACTTTTATCTGGTACCAACCATAACCTATATTTCTCTCTCTCCCGCCCCCTCTCCTCTCTCTCCTCTCTCTCTCTCTCCTCTATATATATATATATATATATATATATATATTATAATACTATATATATATATATATATATATAATATAATATATATATATATTATAATTATAGAAATGTGGTACTTGGTACGCAAGCACAAAAAAATTGTACTTGGTAGTGAGGTGGCATAATTATCCTCCATGCATTTAAGATGGGAGACCATATTCACATGAGTTTGAATGTGGTCCCCCTAATTGAATGAGTGATGGGAAAGAGACACCTGCATTACCAAGCATACATTTCTCTCTCTCTCTTCTCTCATCTACTATCATATATATATAGTATATATATTATATATAGTATATATATAAATATATATATAATATATATATATATATGAGAAAAATGGGTATGCTTGTACCAAGCACAAAAAAGTTATGCTTAAGTAGTGAGGTGGCATCCCACAGCCACTCCACCATTTAACATGATTGCAATATCCCCATGCATTCCTTAAGCTCATGTGAATGTGGTCCCCCATTCGAAGATGAGGGGATTGTGCCACCTCACTACCAAAGCACAAAAAATTTGTCCTTGGACCAAGCATACCCATATTCCTATATATATTATATATATATATATAATAATATATATATATATATAATATATATATCTATATATATATATATATATAATATTTCTGAAAGCAGCAAAGAACAGAAAACATCTCTTCTTCATCATCTTCCTCAAAGTTTCAAGTCTCGAGATATAATTTACAATCTTTCTTTGTTTTATTTTCCGGGCAACATAATCTGAGTAGAGGCTCAAGGAGCCATTGCATCTCTGGTGCTAGTATTCCAACCGGTTTTACCGCTAGAATACGAATCACCATTAGAAGGCTACGCGAAGACGAGCATCTATATGTCTAAGAGAGTGTTTACATGACCACACACAGGCAGACTATTTCTTCCGTTATTTCTTGCTCTTTGGATTTCTTTTTCTACAGTTTACAACAATTTCGAACAAGTTGCTGGTAACATGAATTTATTTTCACTCTTTGCCGTTCTTCAATGTCTTTATCTGTTTTTGCAATTAGAAAGTATATTGGTTTGTGCATTAGTGTTTAGAAAGAAAGATCCCGGTCAACTAAATAAAACGGTTAAAAGTTATGTTTCTATTGGCTCATAGTAAAGCAGTAAGGCCTCGTTTGGTACGTGGGAATGAGGTGGAATGAAATGGTCATTCTCACTTCTCATTCCTTTTTACCAAACACACCCTCTTTTTTAAAGTTGGAATGCACATTCCCACTTCTCATCAATTCTCACTTTACGTGGGAATGTGTATTCCCAATGAAATGATAGGGAATGCGCATTCCCACTTAAATGAGAATCAATAAAATATACAAATTTAAAATACGTCAATTCCCACTTTATTTTATAACTTATACCCAAACGTGAGAATGAGAATGACTATTCCATTCTCACATTAATTCCATTCCATTCCTTCTTTCATTCCATTCTCATTTGAGTCCATTCCCGCGTACCAAACGAGGCGTAAGGGTATTCTTTCTCAAGTAGGTTCAGATGATATTACGTACACGTTTTCATATCAAAATAATAATAATAATAATATGAAAAAAATTACTGCCACCTAACAATATCAGATACCAACTCATTTGTTGTTATATTGAACCTTTACGGAATACATGTCATCAACCCATCGGTTAGCTGCACATTTACAAAAACTTGGGATTTCTCTATGAAAACTAAACATTCATCTATTCTGTCTAATTACGTCAAGGCCTATAAATACATTTTCTGTGTAAATTAAAGATGTTTTTCGTGCAATGAAAAACCTGCGGCACTAATCTTTACCCATGATAATAATATATAAAACTAGAGTATATGCCTTGAAGTATTCATTCAATAGTACGTGACTCCACAAGTCCAAATTGCAAAAATTGATATCACTGAGGAAGGACGATGTGTTAACCCAAACTTCGGCCCTCAGCTAAGTTCAAAAAAGGCGCAAGAGGCTTCTTCGCTTTCCAACGAGCAATCGAGCCCTCTGATGAATTTCTTCAAGCAAACGCATGTTTAATGCCTGAGTATTGTCATCTTGATCCAAATTCTTGGCAGCGGCTAAAAAATCTTTGATGACAGCTATTTCCTCATCCTTAATGGCGGCAGAAAAGTCTCTTCGAGATTCTTTCTTTCCTTTCCCGTAATTAATCTCAAACTCAGTGGACTTTCTTGTGGCAGTTTCAAGAACTGAAGACGGTATTCCTAGATCAGGAATGATAATAATTAATTACAATAGAACAAATAAATTAGGGTTAATTGTGAATAGACCCCTTATAGTTCTATTTGTGGCGAGTAGAACCCCACAGTAAACTTTTTTCACTTAAAATCGTTAAAGAGGTTTTGAGAAGGCGGATAGGCTCCCCCCCATATTTCTATTGGTAAGGATCCAATTACCATTTTTCTTTTCTATTCAAATTTTAAAAAGTTAAAAAAGTTCACTAAGGAGGGTGTATTCGCACGTGCGTTCGCACTAGGGTCAATACTAAGGGGGGCATTCGCATAAATAGAACTATAAGGGGTCTATCCACAATTAACACAATAAATTAAATAAGATAGGCTAAGATTAACACACTTAACACTGTAGCTATTAATTCACAAATTTTGTGATCATGATAGGGCCAACTAATGATGTAAAGGCAAATGAAACAGCTAATGTTTACAGAGCGCAAAGTCATGTTTCATCCAATTATCCTTTGACCTATTCACTATATACTATCAATTTATTATAAATATTGTTTTCTTCTAAGCTGGACGGGCATGGGTGTGGGTGTTGGTATGGTATGGGGCACGGCAAAATCATAAAAGCTAGGGTACAAGGACACAACTAAAGCTCATGGGATATAATCGAGTTATGAGCGCACGTATTGAGAGTTTCTTTCTTTCTTTTCTTTTTTTAAGGCACTAGATACATAGTGTGCAGTTGGGAGGAGGGTATAAGGGCAAAAATATAAATGAGAACTTATGGTGAAATATGAAATATACAAGAATAGTTTTATACTTAATTCCATCCCAACGCAACTAAATCTGGCTATGACCAATGTAATGGAGAATTGCGATAATGGCATAAGAGAAAATTTTAAGATTTTGAATGGAGTTAATCAGGAGTTAATCAAATTGCTAACTACAGTAATAGCATTGAGAGGCCTATTTGAAATGGAGGACAGAGGCAAGGATACCTGCCAACCGAGCAACATTGACACCATAGCTTTTAGGACAGGAACCAGGAGTCAATCTATAAAGGAAAGTAACTTCTTCAATGCCTCCGTTCCCCTTCTCAACTTGGCAAGCCATATGAAACAATGATACCTGAGATGCATATAAAGAAAGGTCAAAAGTTTCTATAGTGAATGAATAAGTATCTAACAAATAAATTTTAAACCTCTTTGTCATTCTCATATTCTACTGCTAGTCGATGATAGTGAGTTGAAAACAACCCTCGGCAATGTATTTTGTGCACCAAATGCTCTAAGACAGATCCTCTGCGAATCACACATATACTAAGTTAAGCAGCTGAAAATTTCACATCACCAAAATTTAAAAGATAGAAGACATATAAAACCCCCTGGGTAGATAATATTTTTAGATTGATATACTTACGCAATAGCTTGTCCATCAGACGTTGATGTGCCTCGTCCAAGTTCATCTAGTGCTACTAGAGAATTTTGGGTAGCAGAAGACTACATGAAAATAGACAACTCATAGTGATACTAAGAAACGAAGCAAAGTAACTGATTGTGAATATAGATGCTAACGTATGACACAGGAGCCAAAATAATCATCGACAAGAAATTTCCTTGAATACTTTCAAGGAAGCTCTCACCAGCATTGATGCAGTCTCCGAGAGTTCCATCACGAATGTACTTTGACCAGCCATAATATGATCCTTCGCTCCCATCCGAACAAAGATACGGTCAACAGGCGTTAACTCAAAGCTTTCTGCAGGAACATCTGCTCCTAGCTGTGAAAGTAGAACTGAAGTGAAGAAATGAATGATATTAATGCACAAATAACCGAAATATGAATTTCCTTTCCTACCTGCGCTAAAATCACAGTCATGCAAACCTGACGAAGAAGAGTTGATTTACCACCCATGTTTGGACCTGTAAGAAGGATGAATGTTCCATGTCCAGCTCCACCAATATTTACATCATTGGGAACAAAAGAACCTCTTCCTAATGCATCACTTCTGAGAACAGGATGCCCCAGATTTTTCGCAGAAATATAAGGAGTGTTGGCACTTGAATGGCATATTTCTTTGATAACTGGTCGACACGTTGGTCCTTCATAGTAGTCACTTGAAATGGATAGACTAATCAATACATCTAGCTCTGCATCCATTGAAAATTAAAAAAACAATCAAATAGTAACTTAACTAGGGTATTTTAAACGTAACAATAAACATATGTAACCATTACATTGATCGCCAAGACCAAAGCCCAGGTGAGAGCATAACATGGCAACTAGGTCACAGCTTCAAATTTTAGTCAAGACACAAAATATTTTCTGATAATTTATATGCAAGTCACATAACTAACTAGACATTTATCATACCAATAGTAATATTATCTTGACAAACATAAACAAAAAAAAATTAATGTTTTAGAAATTCCAGAAACATTGTAAACAACATGATTTACAATCCTCAATTTATGTTTGGCAAGGAAGAAACCACAAAATCATCCTGAAACATTTAACTGGATTTGATTTCTCAGATAAAACCAATCAAAGATCCATTTATACATCCAGGCATAGTTAACATCAACCATTAATTTGTATCCCTCAACTGAAATAAGATTGTAGTCTAATCAGTTACAGTGGCCACCAAACATATAACAATAGTGGTTTTGTTACGGAACATTAATGGGTATAAGGCAAAGAGAAATAGGCATATTAATTGGTATCGAACTAAGAAGAAATTTAAATCCTGAAAAAGAGAGCTGACTACTACATCTAGTTTAATATAAATTTATATATTACAACCCTTGAGTTAGAGAGGAAAATAATGAGAACATTCAAACTGTGAAGTCGTGAAGATATAAGGAAGCTATATGATAATACAAAAATGACAACATATAAATATAAGAAACCAGATTTCTTTTCCATTTATTGAACAACTATTTAGCAAAAGCTTCTTCTGTTGGAAAATAATATTGATCCAGGTGAAACAAACCAAAGCTAGATGCAATTCTACTTCTTGCAGATACAAACCAGGTTAAAAGGGTGTTTCAATATGTAATCTTTAAGCCCTACAGTCATGCGTTTGTAGTTCATGAAATGAGGATAAAGAGCACAGAATAAGAAGAACGAAAAAAGAAGAAGTTATACAATGAACAGTAAAGGGTAATCTAACATAAATCTTAAGGGGGTAATGAAGAAGGAAAGAGATTAATTCAATATCTAGTCTAATGCTGTCAATTTGACATCATCCTTTCCATATTCTAATTTCAATTAAGTCGATCTTTGGTTTTGGCCATTGTGTAGGAGGGCAAACGCTTGCCTGTTAGAATGCATAGCAATTTTTTTTCCTATTTAAAAAGAAGACAGAGAGCAAGAGCCTAGATGTTAAACTGTAAAGAAATGAAATCCTTTCTTAGTTGTCTTTTCTTACTGGCAACTGCATACATTGTCCCATATGAATCTATACACAGTTAAGTTATAATACATCAACTTGATAATTGAATATTAAATCTATATATAGATAGCTTAGTTCATACTACAATTATTCTTTAAATAATAAATTTTATACTAAATATGTTATTCCCTTTGTATCATTTTCATAGTGAAAATAAAAGAAAAGGTACATGGAAAAGAAACTAGGAAAGCCACTACCAAGTTGGATATGCCATTATGGCTGAATAAGTTTTGACTTTTAAGTATATACTTTTTAAAGCTTAGGTTATCATTATATTCCTAAATCCCTAATGAACTACTATCTAAATACATACGGAATGTCTTTTGTGCTTACCATTCAACTGTCACAATTAGATAAAAGTCAACAAAACATTTTTCCAAGTTATTCGGAAAGTGTTAATGGAAAATTGCTAGTCGAAAGAGATCAATGAACTAAGAGTGATTGTGATGAAAAAGGGCCGTTAAAAAGGGAAATGCTAGCCCATGATGTTTTAGAATTGTATGTGCTTCTGTGATAATTTTCATCAGACCAGTAACACATATAATGATGTATCATTTCTGTTCATGCACAGTTTAACCAAGGAGAAACCACTAACTTCTCCTAAATAATTGAAGAAGTAATATGCTACCGTACTTTTGAGAAATTGTAACCAAAATTGCAACAGGGAATTGTGTTAACCTGCAAGAAAAATAAAAGAGCCAAATGGAATCATATTCTCAACATGTTACATTCAGATTGCAACACTGGTTGGTAAAAAATTATGTATCATCTCATCTAACATAGCCAGCTATGGACTAGATCCATGGACTCATCAACCTTTTCAGACAAGCTAGCAGCATCGCAATATGTGAACTGTTTACGTGTGCACTGAATTCCAATCAAAAGTAACTTAAAAACAATGGAAGTGTTGAGTATAGCTTGCATTGAGACAATTCTCGTCAAATTTTTAATTTTGAGTTTTATTGAAGGTTTGACTTTGACCCTAAAGTCCAAATACAAATGGAATTGAATTCTAATTAAAAGGGACTAGAATCTGAATAATGCTAGTCAAAGGCATCATGAGAAGAGAATCCAATGGGATTAGGATTTGTACAAAGCATCATGAAAAGGAATCCATATGAACTGAACATAGGAGAAATGGATTAAAACATACCCCTTAAGAGGTTCATTGTAAGATGAGAGATCATAAAGTTAAGAAGATGAAGGAAAAGAATAAGAAAAAGGAGAGGGTACTCTTGTGAGGATTTACAAGACAAAAGGGACTATTTGCGTCGGCACTACAACTACAAGAGAAACGAAATATTGTATTGTTCTTCTTCAAGTAATAAAGAATTCTCTCATTCTCCCATGGATGTAGCCAATTCCTGAACCATGTATAATCTTCTTAGTTTCTATGGTTATTTATTCCTGATTTTCATCATAAAGTTATCCATATAAAAACTATGAAAGTCACCATAAATGGTATAACAACCAATTCTTACCTGGTCCGCGATTCTCTTAGGCAAGCAACTGAAAATTTGTTCGAGGATAAATTAGGGTTTCCAGCAATGTCGAACAAGACAAGAACAAGGTTCAAGGTTCAAGGTTTGTGGAATTCTTAGTGTTGCATAGGTGATCACACAAGAGATCTGATGGAGACAACGACCAATGCCGGCAATGTATATGGTGAATGATGTAATGGAGATCTGCGCAGATGCTCGCTGGAAAAAGAGCTCAGGTGCATGGGGATGTGCAACGACGATGCATCTGGCAGGAAATAGTTGGCGAGTGGGGGCATAGGCGTGCAAGCAGCGGAGGCAACCACAGGCTATGAAGTCACGTCAATCGCAAGGACATGAATAAACATGGAATAGTCATTGATAGAGGTCGCAACAAAGGAACGACAGTGCGTTGGAGGCATGCAAAGTAACATCTGGCAGTGAAGGAAGCCTAAGGCAGTTGGAGGCATGCAAAGTAACATCTGGCAGTGAAGGAGGCCTAAGGCAGAGACGACCGTTAGCAAGTCGCAATAAGTGACAGACAAGATGAAAGTAGGTGCGGAAGATGTTAGCAGAGATTATCTAGCGGATGAGCTCAAAGAGAACGGGACTAGAAGAAATTAGTACACAACTTAGGCAGAGGTTGTGAATGCGTTCAAGTACTAATGGTTTTGAGATCAGCACAAGACTTTGGGTGGAGGTTGAGGGATGCAAGTACAGAAGTGTTGAGATTGATACATGACTGCAGGTAAAGATAGTGAAGTGGTTCAGGTTAGGTTACCCGAGTACTAGGATCCCATGCCTGTGTCCAACAAGTGTCAGGTGCAAGTACGCACCTAATGCAATGGGCACATGCGGGTTTCATAGCCCATTTCATTCCCATTTACCTCAAAATGTGGGTTCATTTAGTTACCAGGTGAAAAAAAGGAGGTTTTGAAACCAAAAAAACCAAAATGTATAACTGTATTAAGGCTTAATTACATTTAAATACCCTATAGTTTACCCTATGTTACACTTATATACCCTCACTTGTTTTTGTAGCACTTATACCCTAAAGTTTTTAAATTTTTCACTTATATACTCACTTATTTTTTATAGCATTTATATACCCTAAACTTTTTAAAACTTGCACTTAAATAAACTAAAGTCTTTGAAAATGACAATTAAATTCCCTATGGTTTTTAAATTTTGCACTTAAATGCCCTCAATTTTGGATAACTGATAGTATTTAAGTGCAAATTTTAAAAATTTTAGGTCATGTAACTGCTGCCAAAACAAGTGAGGGTATATAAGTGCAAGTTTTAAAAACTTTAGGGTATCTAAGTGATGTAAAAAAAAGTGAGGATATATAAATGCAAAGTAGTGAAAACTATAGGGTAATTAAGTGAAACTAAGCCTCGTATTAATATGGAGAATTGACTGTCTTGCAAAAATAAGAACAAAGCAATAAAATCACCCAGTAACTCAAAGGAACTATTCCCAAATGAGAAGCCACTAAAGCAAACTACTCGCTACAACTTGTTTTTTCTTGGAAGAATAAAAGGTGCTTTATAGGAGAGGGTCTAGGGCTATAATGAGAACATTTATTACCACCTTTTTATATATTAGAAGTTATAAATATAAAGAAATAATTATATGAGCGCTACAGGGACCCAAAATATGGGACCAATAAAGGGGACAAGTGAGGTGTCCCCCTCCTATTGGATACCGAGTTGGCCATCATTAATGATGACCAACTCATTATCCAATAGGAGGGGAACACCTCACTTGTCCCCTTTATTGGTCCCATATTTTGGGTCCTTAAAGAATTTTTCTAATTATATACATTGCAAAAAGGCAATAGTGCCTTCATAGGAGAAGGTGCTGAACTTTAATAAGGTAGGTGGTTTCATCATTTTATAAATTTAGAAATTAAAAATATATATCTGGAGCTTAGAAATATAAATAAGTATTAGATCTTAGATATTGCAAAGGAATTAAATCACCTCCTTTTAGAATTAGAGATTCAACAGTTTGTATTACAATTTAAAAGAAGATTCAACAACAATAATGCATCTAAACAAGCTATACGCAAAAGCTTCATGCTGCTCATATATGTTTGTATGTATATATTATAAGATATTACAATATTATATTATCGTTAGCGCTTTAAAAGCGGAAGGCGAGGTCAAGGCGATGAGGGTCCTATGCTGCATGAGGCGAGGTGCCAACAAAGGCGATAAATATTCAAACGATTCATAAACAATGCAAATAAACACATCACCAATAAATCGTTGCTGGGAAATAGCCTACTATTTTAGTTTGGGAGACATTGATAGAATTAAAGATCAACTCCAAGGATGGTAGTGTAAACTTCTCAGCACTACGGGGGGACTCATCCTCACCAAATATGTATTGAGCAACATGCCAATCTACTTACTATCAGCTACAGCAATACCCAAATTAGTGTTCTCTACGATTGAGAAACAATTTGCTAGCTCATTTTGGGATAACTCTTTGAGTTCGGAAAGAAGAAACATTGGCTCAGATGGCATAGGCTTTGCCACCCTGTGCAAGAAGAGGGCTTAGGCTTTCGAAAACTTACAGATGTCAAAAAGGCTTTCATTCTGAAACAATGCTGGCAACTCTGTCATAAATCATCTATATGGGCCAAATTCATGCATGAAAAGTATAAAACCCAGATATCCCCAGCGGAGTGGTCTGGCCCGCAGAGATGCTCAGTCGAGTGGAAACACATACTTGCTTCAAAATATGATTTTGCTAATCATTGCGCTTGGATCATTGGCACAAGTAATGTTTCCTTCTAGTATGTCTGCTGGCACCCAAAGTTTCTACTTGATCTCCTTAGTCCCAATGAGGATATCAAGCTGAAACTCAGGGATTTCTACCATAATAGAGTATGGCTATTTGATGACCCGATACCCTCCCTGGGTCCTGACGTGGTTCAGTCTCTATACAACCATGCTCCTAAGCTCACGACGGATGATGACGAACAGCATTCGACCCCTGAAAATACAGGTTTATTCTCAACCAAGTCGGCATGGAACTCTATTCGTGATCACCACCCCATTGTGCAAGTCCACAGTGATATCTAGGCCACTCCCATGCCCATTTCAGCCAAAGTCATATGCTAGAGGATCATCCACAACATCCTTCCAATCGATAAACATGCAAAGAACAATGGCATCTCTATAGCATCTAAATGTGTGTTCTGCACCAACGGTAACACTGAATCGCTAGATAATTTATTTGTGCAAGGTGATCTAGCTCAATCCTATGAACCTATTTCAACACCCTTTTGTTGTTCATTATTTTCCCGCACAATCCATAACCACGAGACCACGAGAATCAAGTGGTGGTTTAGGACCTGAAAAGGAAAATCTCATTTCTCGATTATGAGGAGGCTAGCTTGCATTGCAATCTATTGACAAATCTGGAGCTATAAAAATAACACTATTTATGGTGGTATGAATAGAGGTCACTTGCATGCTAGATTGGTGATCATTAACACACTCCAACTCATGGATCACCTAGTTAAACCGATGATGTATTCCTCTAAGTATGGCATCGACTCCTTGAAAATTATTGGCATCGCTCCTAGAGCCCTAAAGGCCAAACGAGCCCCAAAGGCCAAACGAGTCACTATGTGTTCCTGGTCTCCTCCGAAAATTAATTATTTTGCTCTGAATGTAGATGGATCATGCCGTTGGAATCAGGTAGCCATTGGGGGTGTTTTAGGGATCCACAGTAAATCTTCTTTGCGCCTTTACAGGGCCTATGGGTGTTGGTACCAGTTTTCAAGGGGAAGTCACGCGTTAGCCATGGGGGCTGAACTGATCGATGATATGAACCTTCATCCAACCATTGCCTATACTGATTCTTTGAGCCTAGCGAGTAGTATTGGATAGATTTTCCACGTTGGCAGCTCAGTTGCATTTGGACAGTCACGCATCGCCACTTAAGAAATATCTCCGTTCAACACTGTGCCAGAGAATCTAACTTTGTGGTGAACTCATTGTCAAAGCTGGGACATAACCTCACTAGTATTTCAGCTTTTCTTCAATGCGGCAGATCCTCCCAGGCACATTCAACGGCTCCTATGGCTTGATCGCATGGGTTTTTCCTTTTGTCGACAGCACTAGTTCTAGCAGCAGTTTTTTTCATTTCCCTTTGTGATTATATTGTGGTCTTAGTCTTATTTTGAGTAGGTTTTTTTAGGTGAGTTTCTTAGTCATTGATGATCACTTGATTGAGCTACATTGTGGATGATCCGTTCCGTTGAACTTGATCTACATATTCTAAAACCCCAACACACCAAATTTGGGGTGAACCCATCATCGTTTGACCTTTCATCCACTCGTATCAATTTTAACGGTTTCGAATGAATAGGAATTTTTACATGGCTCGACGGAGGGTTAAACGACGATGGATTCACCACAAACTTGACGTGTTAGGGTTTTAGAATATATAGATCAAGTTCAACGGAGCAGATCATCCACAATATAGCTCAATCATGTGATTTAGGTCGCGTCCTTAGATGATTATCTAAGGCATCACCTTAAGAACACTTTTCCCTATATATATATACATACATACATATATATATATATATATATATACATACATACATACATACATAT
>NC_033799.1:64359696-64393495 GCF_001876935.1 Asparagus officinalis | reverse complement strand
GGTTTGGTTTTAAAAAAAAATTGTTGTTGCTAGTATAAGACCGTTCACAGCGGTTGATCAGATCGACCTAGGTTGATACTGAACGTTTTGGATTTCTATTCGGGTTAGCAATTCTATATGGTATTATATCCAATTTGGATTTTATAAATTGAGGTCTTTCAAGTCTAGGTTTAAAAGAGAAAAAGCCAAAGAGAGTTGCATGTTTAAAAGATAGGTAGAAAGAACTAATGACAGATTTAATGGTTTTGTAGAGATCTTTTTTATATGATTGACAAAGTTTCTTATGGATTCTTTTGACAATGCAAGAAAGTTTGTATCCTGTAATCTCTATTATAATAACTCAAATCTCTCGCCGTGGATGTAGGAGATTACCGAACCACATAAATCTCTCGTCTTTGCATTGTTATTCTCTATTCTATCATGGTCTACTTGTTTCTCTTTAGTTATAACAAGTTTCTCGGTGTTCTCACATTGATGGATGATAGATTAATTGGGAGTTTCAGTGACGCTTCCACAAACAACACCTTCATGCAGAACACCAATTGGTGACCAACAATCGGTATCGAGATACGGCAGGTGTCAGGTGTGCACCAACAATTGCTATCAGAGCCAGTTCAAATTAGATGAGACTTATCTTTGGAAAAAGACTTGATCTTGCAACATGGCAATAGAATGTTCTTCGGTGATGAAGACCGAGTTTGAGATGCTGGATGATAAGAGAGATTTTTTTGCTTTGGTATAAGATGATGGAGGCGATCTTGATTCTACCTAGATCAAGCTTTACTAGGAGGTGACAAGAATCTGGAGAAGATGACAAGTGACATGTGGATGAGGATGAATTGAAACGCGCAGAGTACAGTCCTACTCTCTTAATTGTATTAAGAGATATATAACGTGATTGAGGAGAAAAGCACAATTAGAATGTGGAAGAAACTTAAAAAGTTGTACATGGCCAAAAGTCTATCCACCAACTTGTACTGGAGGCAGTAGTTGTATAGACTACGGATAAAGGATTGTACGGTGAGTTAGAGCATCTAAGCAACTTCAACAGGATTATAACCGAGTTAACGAGGGAAAGGATCAAAACTTAAAGATGTGAACAAAGTGATAATTCTACAGAACACTCTTCTCAAGAGTTACCAATATCTGAAGCCACCATTGACAGTAAGCAAGGAGACAATCACCGAGGGCGAGGTCAAAATGGCACTTCTCATGGGGATTTTCAGCAATGACAGCGTGTTAGTGATGAGTTGGGTGACGATTGGGTGACGAGTTAGTGGCAGATATGAGCTAGAGATCTTAGAACGGGACAAGATCATGGGCTAAGTAATATTACTTTTGTCAAGGGAAGGGTCATGTAAAGACTGCTTCAAATGAAAAGAGTAGTTGTGGGGACAAAACATGGAGGATCGGACTGCGACGCAACCTTCCTATGTAGCGCTTATGATGGAAAATCAAGTAGATGACAAGTTAGTGGTTTCAGAGGGTGAAAGGCATTGAGTCGAGGTGTTAATGGTTTCTAAGAACAACACTTCTTCTGATGGTTGGGTATTAGATTCTGGGCACCGCACATATATGTTCCTAAACGAGCATGTATGTGTCCCTGATGCTAGGAGTCAAGAACACGGTCTATATGGTAGATAACATGAGATGCGACGTCGTGGGAGTAGAAGAGGTCATGACGGCAGTAATAAGGGGAGCATGGTCGCTTTGGCAAATGTTCAATTAGTCCCGAAGGCGAGACTGAATCTAACATCATTAGGGGTGCTTGACTCTATGGTTACCGAACCCAAGTGCACAGAGGGTTATTACTGTATATTGCACTAGGAATCTCATCCTTAAGGGAAAGATTTGTGAAAATGGCCTATATCGGATGCCTAAAGGAATTAGAGTTCAAGGAGGAGCTTCATTTTCAAGATGACATAAGACCACAAGAAAGAGGGGTATGCTCAAAACATGGGTTTCAAGGGAGAGCTAAAACGAGAGTTCAACTCTAGGTGGAGTTAAGATGCAATCGGCGACAAGTCGAGAGCCGAGCTTGGAGGGTGCAGCCATAAGTGTTGGTGTCAAGTCGACAAAGGGCTTGGCACCAAACAACGAGCGATGATAGTGCCAGCCAACCCATTAGAAGAGAGAACTTTGAAGATAATTTCTTTAAGGTGTTTGTTCACTATGGTTTTATAATGTTACAGCAGAATGTGACAAGGGTGGATCGATGATTTTAAAGGTAGCTTCATATAAACCTAAAGTAGAGATCGTTGGAAATTAGCCTTGAATTTCAGCCCAAAAAACATCAGAAGAGTCAGAAATGAAGCAGGAAAAAAACAAGGCGAAATGGCAAATGTGCAATGGTACACTTGCTAGTTCGATCGGTGGCATATCGCTGCCAGTATACTGGCTAGTCATACTTGCTGGTTGGACCTAGTCAGTCAAACAAAGTTAGATTAATTGTGATTGTTTTGAAACTCTATTCGGGTCAAGAGTCTTATATAGTATTGTATCCGGTTTATATCCTATGAATAGAGGCCTTCCAGGTCAACATTTAAAACAGAAAAAAGTCAAGGTGAGTTGCATATTGAAAAAAAGAGAAAGAGAGAAATCTAAAGTCTATTTAGAGATGTTTTTAGAGAAATTTAGAGATGTTTTCTTCTGGATTCTTTTGAGAACATATAAGAAAGTTTGTTTATTGTTATCACTAGTATTAAGAAGACTCAAACATATCCCTATGGACATAGGCACTTGCCGAACAACTTAAATCTCATGTCTTTGCACAATTATTCTCTTTTCTACGATAATTTACTTATTTCTTTTTAGTTCGAAGAAGTTTCTCAACATTCTCACATCGCTGGATGCTCGATCGGTCTGTGAAGGAGATCTAATTGGGAGTTTTGTTGACTCTTCCGCAGGTAACGCTTCCGCACAGAACGATGGTTGGTGGCCAACAATCGGTATCGGGTTGCAGGTGTGTAACAACAATCACAACTAGATAAATTAATCACACTCAAAGTTTCAAGATCACAAATTATGATATCTAACAAGTCAAACTATTTAAATAAAGTAGTAACTAACAAATATTGAACAATAATAATAACTAGCAACTACTAATATAGATAATTAAGCGACAAAGTTTAAACTCTTATTGCTCAAATTGTGTCATATCGTCAAAATGATATGCATAATATAGTACATTACAACAAAAAATAACAAAAAATCAGACAAGAAAAAAAGAAACAAAAATTCAAAACGAATTTTGCTTTAAATCAGACACCTCTCATGCCTTCAAAAATTCAAAACAAATGCCGAACATTCCGTGCCTCTTTGCACATGTCTAATGCAAGCTCATGAGGCAACAAGGCGAACTCTGGAGGCGCCAAAAGGCACTCGATTTAGTAGCCTTCATCACGCATGATGTTCCAAACAATAAGGTACCGGCTAAGCACCTAAAACACTATGGAGCATCGCTTTAAAACACTGATTTTGTGTCCCCAAAACCTATCTTTTACAAATTTGTTGTATCTCGTACCAGCACTCACACTAGTATGGGTAATATTCCCGTCCAATATAGGCTCAGGTACTAAGGTGTTGAGATCGGTACATGACTTTAAGTCAAGGTCATGAAGGTGTTTAGATACTTACTGAGAGCAGTACATACTTTTAGGTGGAAGCCGTGCAGTTGGCGCAACAAAGCCATAGATTGTTCAGTACAAGTTAAGGGGTGATATTGAATATGGTATGCATTGAAACAATTCAAGTCAAATCCTAATTTTATTTCGAGTGGCCTTGACCTTAAAGAAAAAATTAAAATTAGAATCGACTTATAATTGAAAGGTGATTAACATTTGAATAATCCTAGGTAAAGGCATCATGAGAAAGGAATCTTATGGAATTAGAATTTGTCAAAGGCATCATGGAGAGGAATCTTACATGAACTCAACATAGGAGAAAAGAATCAATCAATAGAAATTGAGAGGTTCGTTGTAAGATGAGAGACATGAGCTCTAAGAGGATGAAGAAAAAGAAGAAAAAGGAAATGATACTCTTGTGAGGATTTATAAGACAAAAGAGATTACTTTTTTGTCGATGCTAGAAAATAAAAGAAACATTGTATTGTTATCCTTCAAGTAATAAAAAAAGCTCCGCTTCTCCCGTGGACGTAGGCATATCACTGAACCACATAAAATCAGCTTGTTCATCATGGAAGTTTGTTTGTTCTTAATCTCCTTTATAAAATTATCTACATTAAACCCTAAAAGTCACAACAGAAGGGCCTTACCACACTATAATGTGTCCCTACTTTACTAGGGGTGGGGATGATGTTGGTTTGGGGGAGGAGAAGGGAGTTGCCTATTAGATAAGTATGTTGTGCAGCTCAAGCTTATAGAAAGAAGGAAGAAGCCTCCAACTATTAGTACGAAAGAAAGGATAGATGATCAAGTTTTTTTATAAGAAATCACATTGCAACTTCAGGGATGAGATACTGACCAAAAGACCTAGAAAACTGCCAATCAAAAGCAAAGAATGCAACTCAACATGATCATATTCAACACAAAAAGAGTAGATAATATATGTGAAATAGAACTTGCCCTAATTTGGGATAAAGGCTTTGTTGTTGTCGTTGTTATATTCAACATAGAAAGAATATGATTTGAAATGGTAGAAAATATATGTGACAAAACACAGCATAATTACTAATAATGGAGTGGAATACCTGCTATTACAGAAACCAACAGCCTCCATTTATTATGGTGCTCACTGAATTGCCCTAATAGTCTCTGAAGAATACTTTTCAATTTAGATTCTCTGTCTGCTTCAGCTTGAGCAAGTTTTGACAAATACTTCTTAATTTCTGGTGTCCGATATCGAACGTATCCCTTTAACAAGTACACAAAACAAAGCAGGATCATCTTAATGTAAGAGAAAACCTTTAAAAATTTTCTTTAGAAAGATTAGTTTCATTAAAGGCATCCTTGACAGAAGTTCAAGTTCATTTCTGATGGTTCACAATAATTATTTTTCATATGGATAAATCTGCTTGTAACTTCTCAGTAGTCATGAGAATACACCAAGTGAATAATAATTATACATGGAAGGAATGGTCTTCTCATTTCTAACTATGCGGCTTTGTGATGACATTACTGATTACTGATCTATTAGAAATGCATAGGAAGTCTATGTAACTAAACTAAGATACGCTGACCAACCATGAATAGAAGGTTACCACAAACAACGAAGAAAAAAAATAGTAGGGTTACTTGTTGTCTCTTATGAACAAAACTACATATACTACAGCAAACTCAAACTCTGTACTATTTCTTTTTTAAGTCTAATCCGATATGTGCATTGGTAAATTAAAAAAAAAAGAGCCAAGTCATTCCAAATATTTTCAACTACATTCAGTTATCTGATATTGAGGTGAGCTTATGTAACAAATGTTTTTTTCCTAGAATTTCTCAGAAAATTTCCCCTCAAAACACAAGGTTTTCAGATTTGAACTCAAGAATCTAACATCTTTCGGAAGTTGTCCGAGGCCACTTGAAGCCTTAAAACCTTTTTTCTGATGGCTATAAGGGCCAATACTCATCCAATTATTAAGAACAAACAACTTTTATTTTATCTCTTCAACAGAGGTTCCATATAAATTGCATACTACTCACTGGAACCATTGTTAACTTGTGGCTCTAATGCCTCAACTACACAAATATTCTGTGGCAACTGTAAGATTCTATAGTGAGATCATATATGGCATGTGAAAAGAGAAAAAAAATCAAAAGAACAAAAAATTTTAAGACCCAAGGATTAATTGATTTGGGTGACTTGTGTGTGCTCATGTTCTTGTGTGTGTCTTTGTACTTCTCTATGTGTATGTGTGTGTGTATGCATGCATATGTCTACGCATATGTATGTAAGATAAATTGCAGACGACCCACTCATCCCCTTAACTCTTTTATTAGCACTTACCATTAGTAAATTGGTGTATTAAGAAAAAAAATTACAGATAACTGGCCCCTCATTACCTTAACTCTTTTATTAGCCCATATCACCAGTGAATTGGCATTTTGAGAAGGAAAAATTACCGATAACCTCATTCTCTCTCATGAATTCACACATATACCTGTATAAAAATATATATGCATCTCTACAAACATATATTTGAATATATACACATATTTATATATATGCGTGTGCACACTCAAACATGCACGTACGCGTACGCGTGCACACAAACAGCTACACACACAGAGTATGTGTTTATACATATATATATGTATATATGGTTATAGCTATGTGTGCGCATGCTTATGTGTGTACAAAGATTTTAAATATTGGTCATCGGAAATTTATTGCATGACCAAAATTCATATCGAATTGCGGTAATAGGGAATACATCGGCGATTAGTAAGAATCAAAGTGTCATATTGAATGGTGAGCATATATAATATAATGTCCTAAAATGCAATCTAAGCACACTTAATGAAATGTAAATATACCAAAATGCTTTCGAGAAAGGACTCGAAGTTATCGAACCACTGAACTTTGGGAGAGATCGGAGCGACAAAGAGAAATTAGGGTTGGTTGCTCCAGATGTAATGGGAAACAACGAGTAGGATCGGTAGTTTTGATTTTATGTAGCTGGTATCGGGTTTGGGTCTGAAAAACAAGGGTATTGGGACCCAAAACCCAAGGAATAGTTGGGTTTTTTTTGACAAAATCAGCCGATTTAGACCCTATAAAAAGTGGCCTATTTGTCAGATTTTCACTGATATATCAGAGGAAATTGGTGAAAAACAATAACTTTAATTTACTAGAAATCATATCGGCAGTGGTCCAAACCCAATATATCGGCGATGTATCTATAAAGTAGACCAATTTTTAAAACATTGATAATGTATGTATAAATATATGTATGTGTGTGTGTGTGTATACACACACACACACATACATACATACATACATACATACATATATATATATATATATATGTGTGTGTGTGTGTGTGTGTGTGTGTGTGTGTATAATATGTTTTGTGTGCGCACGAGTCTATGCAAATATATGTGTGTATGCATTACGTCAACATTATTGTTTTGTTTAATAATGATCACTAGTGTGACACCCCCACACTTTAGTCCCCTACAGACTAGCGTGAAGAAATGTTAGTGGATTAAATAGAGAAAAGCTTAAGGCCCAAGAATAACTAGTGCTAGCATTTTGGCAAAGTGGATTTAGACAACCCGCGAGTTGCTCTACGTGGACTTACAGCTTGCACGCGCCAACGGGCCCGTGCGCCCGAGGCGTGACAAATGGTATCAAAGAAGTTAGCCAGCCGGAAGTGTGAAGCTAAGTGCTATATGGGGCTAAGTGCTACACCACGTGGATGCGGTAGGAGCCACCTCTACAACCCGTAGCCTCTAGAGTCCACATCACCTGGCAGTGATACTGAGATGTGCCAATTATCATGTTGTGACAACAAGAAGGACATCTTTGTAAGGTAGGATGATTGTGACACCCCTACACTTTAGTCCCACATAGACTAGTGTGAAAAAATGTTAGTGGTTTAAATAGAGAAAAACTGCCTAAGAGTAACTAGTGATAGCATTTTGACAAAATAGATTTAGCCAACCCGCGAGTTGCTCTCCGTAGACTTACGGCTTGCACACGCCAACGGGCCCATGGGCCCGGGGCGTAACAACTAGTTTATAAAGTTATTAGTTATCACTTTAAATGACTGAAAATAGAACAAGTTACAAACAAGATCCTAGAAAAAGTATTATATTTATATTAATGTGGCTATGAATTGTATCATATTAGTCGTCTGATAAGGTAAAACAAACAAAAACAAAAATGTGAATAATATAATCAAAAGGTCTAGTGATTCATCTATCAAGGGAAAAATCACCATGCTCCACAAGACAAGTTGTGAAAAGAAACTAAAGCTCCAAAAAGTTATTTTAACATGCAACAATTATATAAATTCAAGCTTGTGATAATAAGTGTGTACATGTACAATTAGAATCCAATTGTAGAATTTGATTGTGGTCCAATTAAAAAGTGTACGTTAAAGCATCAAGATTTAAAATCCACTCAGCCATTTAGATGTAAATGATGTAATATACGCTATTTAAATAGACTAAAAAAAGAATATTATTTGAAAAGATTTTCCGACCGATCAGCAACTTACAAAATGAAAGAGTAAAGTAGCATATTTAGACAAAACAATATATAGAGCTTCAAAATAAGGAATCCTGACCATTTATCTTAAGCTACATCGTGCAGACATTTTCTACACCAAATTTTATATTTTATAATATTTTAGACCTTAAATATAACAAGCTTGTTACTAAAAGCTGTCCAATTTGATTTCACCTGATACACATGAAAGAAATTCAATTGCTTTAGATCCTGATTCTCTCTTAGTGCTACAAATGTCCTATGCTTCTCGCCAAATAGGACCGAAGCTTAAATCCTATCAATAGGATCCTAGCCTATGAAGTAGCATAGCAATTGTTATACACAGAAGAGAGTATACATTCACAAACATGCTGAACCCTATGAAATGATAAAGAGTTTATAAAATAATCTAGCATTGCATAGACTTTAAAAAAACATTCTTAGAAAGTTAATTAAAACAACGAAAGAAGTAGCTACGTAGAGTCCAGGCATAGTATTGTCATATACCTTTTTCGAAGAGCATAATTCATATCCCCGGGGGACAGACAAACTCAGGCTTTCGGGTACTTCTAGGAGGTATGAATCTTTCCCGACAGTAGCGTAAGTAACCTACAAACAAGAATGTAGTGGTAGATGTTTATTCAATGCAATGGGAAGGATAAGCACAGGCAAGTTTGTGCTGCATTTATAGATATAATTTACCGATGAATCCCCAAGTATTCTGCGTTGTTCTTTCAGGTAACTCTTCAGAGAAGACTCAATGTCCCTCAACGTCTTGCAAGCTGTATCATATTCAATATCACCTCCTTCATGAGGTATAATCCTCCCTGAACGTTCAGCTTCTATCCAGTCAAATGCCTCCTTGAAGTGCTTTAAAACTGAAGAAACGTCAGGTAGCCCTTTGCCTGCGTTCATTACTCGTTACAGTTATTAAAAAAAATGCAGAACCAAAAGGATGAATTTGTATGCCAAATAATAAAGTTCAGACTTATTAGTTTCATTGAGTATATTCAATGCTACCTGGTGTCAGTAAATGATGAAGCAAACTTGATTCTGTATTAGTTAAAATAGTACTCAGGGAGGAGCATGCTTGAATCATCACTTCGCAACCCCGAAGAGCAGCAATAAATTCCTGAAGCTGCTTCTTTGCTGCATCTTCATAAAGAACTACTCTATTCGCATTTCTTCCATTACTGTCACTGTTGTCCATCCAAAGTAAGAGAAACATAGAATATAACAATTAGTTATTAGGTCAAAACTTATACAGAATCCTTCTTGAAAATACTTCAAGGAAGTTAAATTTTAACAAAACTGTTCATTATCATCAACTATGCCATTGTTTATTCAGATTGTTGCTCAAGTTATAGTTGGCACATTCCATCTTTACCTAACTAACAATTTTTGATGCAAACCGTTACATGTGTCATGTGGATCACACATAGATATGTCAAATACTATGAAGAATTGGCTTACACAGCACCAGTAAATAGCTAATGTTGTAGCTTAGTTTACATGCTTTTACTTGATCATTACTTGATAGTTTGTATAT
This sequence comes from Asparagus officinalis, assembly GCF_001876935.1. Lineage (NCBI taxonomy): Eukaryota > Viridiplantae > Streptophyta > Magnoliopsida > Asparagales > Asparagaceae > Asparagus > Asparagus officinalis. Next base: position 64,383,780 of record NC_033799.1, on the reverse strand, counting down.
GTTGAGAACCATTGTGATGAGTTTGTTGTGTTTTGTTCAGTGCCATGTTGATTAGGAACAAACTACTTTGTAAATTTAGTTCTATTAATAAGACTTGAGAAGAGAGGGCCTAATGATCCTTTCTGATTACCCCAGTTACACAGTATCAGAGCCACACAAGGGATCCCCTCCTACTAAATCTCGGCCCTCCATCCTACATTCTCCAAAACCCTAGCCTCTCCATCAACATCCAAGAGCCCTCTATAGAACCCTAGCCCTCTCCAAAACCCTAACCCTAGCTCCGCTACGTACCCAACAGTACCACCACGCCACTACCCCCAAGCCTTGTTGCCACCATAACCGCTGCCCCTACGTGGATGTCACCCCGATACCACCTTGACCTCAACGATGACGAACCATCATTTCGACTTATCCTTTTGCCCTCTTCGCTCCATGATCAAGCCTTCATCCGGCTGTAAAAACCCTAGACCCAAAAAAATAGTTGTTTTCCCTTGTAGGTCTGTTCCCCCATACCCCCAACCCCCCAAGCAAATCTGCACCTCTATTATTGATTTCCCCATCATGGTTTGATTTTTTATAGTTGTGCTCGTTTGTTGGACATGGTTTGATTCAGTAAAATATAGGATATGCTTTGACTATTACTCTACGGCTAATCAGAATGAATATGTTTTTAGAATTAACTATTGGCATCCAGGATATTGCCTGTAATGCTACATAACCATGATGATGTTTCTGCTGCAGCATTTCGACAATAAAAAGATCAATGGCGTTGGACATTATATTCACAGGATGGAGATTTAGCTGATAAGGAACTCTTCAATGCTTTTTGAGTCCTAAAATCATGGAGTTTCTGCCCACTATTATTAAACAGTTGCATGAATGGGAAACTGAAGATGTTGATTAATAATAGTGGGCAGAGAAAAAAATAATTCAACAAAAAACTCCCTTTATTGGACCACCTGACATAACATGATAGATTTGTTAAGATGATTTCTTGAATCCTCCTCCACCGGAATCATCCCTATACTTCGAAGAGCACTACACATAGGCAGTGCTATTAGGCGCCCAATTTCTTAGGTTCAAATGCACCATCTATATGCTGTGCGAGTAGCCACCTACTTCCTCTGTTCCTCAATAATGCAGCGTATAGGCGGCAAAACTCAGCTCCTAACAAGGGTACTGTTTGATTCTTCAGTAAGTTTTATTTTAGAAGTCCAATTTATACCAAAATTTTTCAGGCTTTTGTGAGGAATCTTACTAGGAAACTGCGCGATAAACACAGGTTTTTCCAATGGATTCAATGACCTTTTGAGAGACTTCAAAAAGCCTTTTGGTAAGATAAGAGTATAGATCCAAAAGGCTGATTTCCATAATTTGTGAGAAAAGGTTTCGAGATCTTGGATCCCTTCTGTGTAATTTATAATCTCTCTTTGAATAACAAACTTTATTTGTTGCTACCTATGAACATAAGACTTGCTCCCAGCCCCATAAACTCATGTTTATAAATTGTCATTTATTTTCTAGGATTTGCGTGCTTGCCTAAGATCTCAATTTTTGTCCGTATGCTTTCATATAATCCGAACAAGATTTAACCTAACCTACCATGCATACTGTTTAAAAGATCTTGTCCATTTCTATGGAGAAACTGATCTTGAAAGTGGTTGATTGTGCATTATTCAACTAACTATGAGACAGATCTCTAAAATTGCATTTATGTAACAACCATGAATGCTTTATGGCATATAAAAATTAGCTAAGCCATAAAACTGTGATACAAAACATCAAACAGACTAAAGCTGGTATTACTACCGTAAATGGTAGCCTTAATTTATAAAATTAACAAATGAGTAAGATAACGCAGAGATAAAACTGACGGTGCATGAAACAGACTAGACTGCAATACAGTATCCTCCATGAAATGATGTGATGAAAATAAATGATTGCACAAAACTATTATAGTCAATCAATAATACCAGATAGCAAAGAGGCGTGCTAGTAACCGCTCCATGTCTGGAAGCCTCAATAACTCTTTACGAAATTCAAGTGCAGAAGCAACACCAGTACCCTGATAGGAAGATTTACAATTAATAGAAAGTACATTTTTTGACCAAAAACAAAGTCTTAAAACTCAGATCAATTAATCAAACAATTTCATGCAATTGTTTCTCTACAGATTGAAAGAATTTATATGGAGATACAAGCCCTACTTGTTTTTCCTATTTCCATGGAGACAATTACTAGATTACATCAAATCTTGGAGAAAAAGACAACCATTGACCAAAACCTCTTGTCCAGTATTAACCCATGGCAGCCACTATTGGGCTCATTTTTTTTCTCTCAGCTTTCGCTACGATTTAATAACAATTTTAGATAGTAGGTTTGCATACTATATAAATTCAAATATCCAATTACTAAAGAAGGTTTAATCTACAGATAGCTTAATAGGCCGACTTTTCTTCAACCTTTCTATTATCTCTACAAGCATTTTTCTGTTATCTTTCTATTTCTGTTCTAGAATTATTGGTTATACTCTCTTGTTACTCTTTTCATCTGTATTCTTATCTCATGCCTTAATTTCCTTTTTGATTTACCTCCAGCAGGTCACTTAACCACACGTTATCCTGAATCTCTCTTATTAGAAAGGTAACCATTACAGTCGGTAATAGAAAAAATTTATCACACCCCTTTCAGTATATACCAAAGTACATAGCAAGTATTTTTCAATTTTCATCCCAGAATAGATTATTTTCCTTCTATTTTGAAAATCATATCTTTCATATCAAATTCAAAGCCTTGACACTTCACAGGCACATGTACAGAAACTCAAATTAAATTAAATCTTTAATAAAGTGAATATAAAGTGAAAGAACACAGTAAACAGAACATTGTCCTAAACAGAACATTGTCCTATTATCTTCATGCATTGGCCATCTGTTCAATAGCCTAAACATTTTAATCGCAGTTAGGTAAGTGTAACCACTGTATACAAAAAAATTCCTCATCAAAGCCATGCTAAACCTGACATACTAGTTTTTTTTTTCTTTTTTTTTCTTTTTTCCATTGATCAAATACAATATCTAGATTTTCTGGTTTAACATAAGTATAACTTAGGCTTCTAAAGCTAGAAATTTAAGAAATTAACCTAGCTTAATAACATATAGTAATTTTTTTCAAGCACTTAAAGCTTGACCCATGGAAGCACTTAAAGCTCAAGAATGACTGACAGAAATGTACAAAACACAATTAGACATACATAATGCTGAAGGTATTTCATTAAAAAGAGTGATGATATTTATAATTCACAACAAAATCTCAGAGAAGCATATCATAAAAACATTTGATAAATGCAGCACCAATTGTTTAGAAAGAAAAACTTGACAATGAAAATAGATGTAAGCAAAAACTCAAATTAAACTATGTGGACAGACTAAAATTCACACATAAGTCAAAATCCAAAAGGAAAGCGGGTCAAAGTTCAAACTGTCTGGTGCCTATTTCACCTAGATTGTCCAATTATTGCATGCAGTTAGGCAGCTGCATGAGTTTGTATGGTTGGATGTATCTGTATTATTTTTATGTTCTCTTTTCCTGTTTATTTATTACTAGGAGGTTGTGGTGGTTGGGGTTGGGGAGGGTTTGCAGATTAACTCATTTTTCAAATGAACCAAATAAAATTCCAACAAAAATAGCAATAAAGTTCATGACCCACAAAAAGGCCTTTCTCAGAAAAATTACACCAACATGCACTGATGGAAGAAACTTTTCTTCCATAAAACACATTACTAACCTTCAAACCTGCTATGGCATCTTGGCGTTCCAAAATTAAACTCTTGTTATATAGTGGTCTTGCAAGCCAACTCTTAAGCATCCTTTTCCCATTAGATGTGACACAATGATTTAATTGCGCAAATAGTGTCCTGCATCAAGAAAGAATGTTAACTTTTGATACACAAATTGACTATGTAAATGTAAATATCTTATGCTTCAAATACCCAGAGAGGCCTCCATTTTTCTTGTTCTCCAATATCTCAAGGTTTTCAAGTGCTGCTGCATCAAGTATCATATGTGTCCTCTTAGCAGTGGCAGAGAAACCACTGCACTGAAGTCTTTCAAACTTAGCACACTTGAGTAATGCTTCTTCAAGGAAAGCTTGCCTCAAATAAAAAAGACAACCACCAAGAGCAGAAAGTGTACAGCATTCATTCGGCCCTGCAGTCACCACTTCAGATAAAACGTCTGGAAGGCCCCCTGAATGTCTCTCCGATGTATCTGAATTATCAGAATTGTCACCATTTACATAAGTTGATAATTCTGATGTTGAATGTGTCAGGACCCAATGAATATTTCTGATCTCGTCAATAGTTTTTTTAGCATCCCAAAATTCCGCTGAAGGAACCAAGTTATTAATTAATGGATTTCTTGTGTGGTACTTCAAAACATTTTCAGTTTCAGGACTGAGCAGTTCTGAAGGCTTGATGATTTCTACAGGTCGTAATTCCGACAGTATAGAACATAAGCAGTGACGCTCAGAATCATCTTCGAACTGGCAATAGAAGAGCAACAGTTTTCATAACAAGGATACGATGCAAAACTGATGGAATTATACATTAAATGAACACAGGAAGACAAATAACAGACTTTTTCTAAGTACTATGGAATCCCCATATTAAATGGACAAGAAAAATCAGAAAACAAACCTGTCCTAGCATAAACATGCTTGTGGAAACATCAACCAAACAGATGCCTATGACTATGCTTTCTTTCTTTTGATTCTCTAAGAAGTTGCTTTTCTCAGTAATTGACATTAGATATGAAGTATCGGGATTTGTCAAAAGTGAGTCTCCTTCGATCAGTGTTCCCTTTGTAACCATGGCACAAATTTCCCGTTTAACAACCTTTAGAGGAAAAATAGTCACAGAATTTTATTAATATAACAAGGTTAAACAATATATAGTTTCAAAATGAAACAGAAGGAAATCACATGGTACTAACTGAAACTAACAGGTAAAGAAAATAGTATATTTTAAAACACTATAGAAAAAAACCAATGACTTATACCTCGTTTTCAAATTACTGAATTAGCTACACTGTAAGGAGACAGATGTACAATTAGACTAGTGAGCTTCAGCAATATCATTTACCTTATCTTTCGACCCCGTCTCTTTTCGGCGAAGTTCAAGTTGTTGTGGTGTTTCAGTCTGCTCCACAACAAGAACACGATATCCCTGCATTACCAAGAGATCCCAATGAAATTCCCATCAAACTGATGTCATCACTGTTTAAGACTTGCTATCTGAATTCATGAAGAAACATGCTAATTTGATGTGTATACCTTTCTTGCCAATTTCTCTAAATTCGTTGAAAAATTCTTTTCAGGAAACCCACAGTGAGGTTGATCTCCCTAAGAACACAAGTAGTTCCATGAGATAGTAATCAAAAGAGTTGTTACAGCCATCAATATACATCAAACTACAATAAAGAAGCATGTATCAAGTTCATAGTCCTTAAGACAAGAATTGTTACAAGTGTTCTCGCAACAAAAAATAAGATATCCTAAGAACTAATGAAATCTCCTCCATAGAAAAACACGAGTTCAGTGACATTACCCACATCAATATGTCCAAATTATCCCATAACAACAGAACATAATTCGCAATACAGAAAAAAGATTTCTTGTACCCACCAAGAGATCCAACTTATAACACCTTAAAAATCTTAGCTTACAATCTTCAACCTTCCACGTCTATTCCATGTAGGCTTGAGATTTAGAAGAAATAAAAAGGGAATAACAGTAACAGAGGAGATGCACAACATTGATATGGCACATTACAGCCAGTTATCTTGGTAACCCTAAAAAAGTAAAACACAAAATTGTTGTTAAGACACACCAACGGAAATAAGGTTTCTATAAGAATAACAAACAACAACTTTTAATGCTTATTGAGAAACTAATATTTAGCATACTTTAAAGATTAACTTCTCATATACTTCTATTAATGCATATAAGAAACAAGTCTTAGATCTTCATCATGAAATAATAACGACCCATGATGAATTAGATACTACAATCAATGTTAGCAAAAGGAAAAGCCTAAAAGGAATGGACTTGATCCTCAAGTAAAGAGAAACATAAGCAGCAAGAGTTCATTTTAATTTGAAAATCTTGTAATCGAATATCATGTGAGTATATGTTTGTATATAAGATGAAATGAAAAGCTATTCTTATGTTATCTAGGATGAATCTAATCTACGCGATATGAAGAGATGCGAAAATGGATAAACACGTAGATCACCTCTCGTAGAGTATTTAGTGTTTTTTTATTGGTATGGTGATTGGAGAAATAAGAAGTATCCGGTGTTTCTACAAAAAGAGAATACATAGTGATAGAAATGAATTCGCCAATGAGCATAAAATAGGGATGTTGTTGGTCATAACAATTAACCAAAAAAGAAAACAGTCAAAGTTAGAGTACGGAAAAGAATGTTAGCGATGATGAATTGTTTTTCTAATATTATTTTCACTAGGATAGATTTTAATAGGAGCCATATGTGCACAAATGTACAAGCATATCAGATAACTGGCTAAGAGTGTTAGAACTGTCTGAGAATTTTAATACAAAATAAACTCGGGACGCATTCAACAAAGTATCAATTGCATAGCTAAGGATAATACAAGAATTCCTTATCAAATGTGGGTTCATTGCAATGTTTTAAATATCGGATATCAAGGAAATATCAGATGGCCAAAATTCAAACCGGATTGCGGATATTGGGAAAATATCGGGGATATGTGGTAAATATCGGAATGTGATATTGGATGTTTGAATATATAATATAATGCACTAAAATGTAATCTCAACATACTTAATAAAATCTACGCATACAAAATATAAATAATATATGTTTAGAATCACTAATCAACATTGTAAAATAAACAAAAGTACAAATCGACGTTGCAACATTTCATCTAATTTTTCGGCCAAAATGTCATTTGATATAATGGGAAAATCATGATATATCACCCAAAAATTGCCAAAAGCGGTATATTATTTTGCGACAAGCCATGTAAAAGGATATATCGGTCAATATATCGGCTGATGTATTGGCCATACCCTGAAAGCGGTAAATGATATTTAGAGACCATATTGGTTGCGGCAAACCCTGTAAAAGAATATATTGGGTGATATATCAGGCCATGTCGGGGATATTTAAAACAATGGTTCATTGTACGAAAATAGTTCTGCGACAGAGTTCATGCCACAGGGTAAAACATGTCAAAATGTTCTTACCAAGACTAAAGGCCTACCTGAATCTTTTAAGATAGAAGACAAGCCAAAGAGCACTAATCTTCACATAAAATTCAAGCTTCAATGTGCAAGATGTGGAAGCACCTGATGCATAAAGTCAAAATAAACATCTGTCTAATAGTCTGAAACCCCAAGCAGCATTGAGCTACAAGTTTATATTAAAGATCAAAACCTAAGTAGCATGGACAGGGACACAGGACACGTGTACACTATGGTCAGCAACACCGAACATGACAATTCAATAAAACTCAGCAGATGAATGAATGGAAACATGAACTTTATGTATTTATATAAAGAGGAATAGCGGTATCCTCTGTACCAACGAGCAATTTTGGTCCATGGTAGTGATGCGATCACTTATCACCCACTCATTCAATGTGTGAGTAAGCAAGTGGGGACCATTTTCAAGTATACACATTTAAATGTGTGGATGAGAAGTGGCCACAATTATATAGTACTCCTAGATGCTAACAGGAGTGCTAGCTTTAGCCCTTCCTATTGCTTCTGCAAACATGAAGATGTCCCTTAAACTGGATCATGGCCAGTTGAAGAAAACACTTTCTTGAACTGCAAGTTATAGAACATACTAGAACTTGCAAGGTTGCAGGACCACTTAATAAAATTAAAAAAGATCCATACTGATCCATCTAATATGCATCCTCCGTGCAAGGTTAGCTCAAGGACATTTCAATCAAAAGATCCATTCATGGAAAGACATCTTTATTTTGTCTACCTATCACCAGGTGCTAGAACTATTGCTCCATTTGGGAAGAGAAACCTAATACGAGTTACCCGTCGTTTATCAGATTGAGTTTTGCATCTGTTGATTGATTTTAGCCCTCCAACAATAATTAAGTAAATAATTAAGTAAAATTTTGAAGCTACAGCTGAGGTTACAGGTTACTTAAAGGGTACAGAATCCAAGTGCTTGATTCGAAAAGGATACCGCACCTAAGTGCACAAGGGAGTCATACCATAGGCAGAAAAAGGGATCTCATTTTAACTGGAAAGACGTGTGGAGATGGCTTATACAGGCTGCTTGAGGGGAAGATAGCCCGAGGTGGAAAGATATTCAACCACAAGGAAGAAAAGTTTGCACCAAACTTGGGTCTCTTGCGTGGGAGTTCGACTTCAGATGGAGTTATGTTTAGGCCTATAGCAAACGTAGAGCCAAGCTTGAAGTTTGCACCAATTAGAGATGGTATCAAGTCATCTAAAAAGATTGGCATCAATCAAGGAGCAAGGGCAGTTCTTGTCGTATTCTTTGGAGAGGGGTAAAAGGTAAGGGATATCTTTGTATATATGTATACGCTCTACAGATTAAAACTTACAATTCAAAGATTGAAAAGAAGAAATAATCAATTTTCAAAGGCGACTTTCATACAGATCTAAAGTGGAGTTCATTAGGATTCATCCTTAATATTCCACTAATTCTGTTCTGATTTGAACTATTTGACTTTGGCTAGAAAGAAGCAATTTTAATAAATTGAAATCCAATTTTATATTCTTAAATTTGAATATTCTAAGTCAAAGAAGGAATTCAGTTGGAAACCAAGATAGGAGAAACTGGATGCTCTATAAAATCTCCTCAATAGATTCATGGTAAATCATGCCATCAAGAAAAGAAAAAGCTGCATTATTGTAAGAGAAGTTAAATAGGTTGTAGACGAGAAACAAAAGGGAAACCCTAGAGTTTGTTTGTAGGTTTTGTGAGAACAAGAGAAGGATTCTTGAGGGGTTCCTTCAGAACACAAGGTGAACATCTCATAATAATCTTTGATAATAAAGTACTCTTTTCTCTCCTGGTGGACACAGGCGAGTGTCGGACCATGCTATATCCTCATCTTTATTATTGATTATTTTATTTTCTTATAAATTGTTATTGAGTTTCTCCTTGTGCTTATATTTAGGCCTGTCCGTTCCGGCCCAAGGCCCGAACCCGGCCGGGCCTGCGCAGGGCCTGGATCCTAGAAAAGTTCGGGTTTCTAGACCAAATCGGGCTTTGTGCTTGAGTCCGGGTCAGCTCAGTGCAAACCGCATCGGGCTCAGCCTGGCCCGACCAAGAAAATGGCCAAACTAGAGTACCCCGATCCGGGTCTGGCCCGAACCCAACCCAGTCCAAATGGTCAAAAAACTGACTATTGGACCGGGCGGCTCGGACCCGGCCCGGTTCGGTCTGCCCAAATAGCCTAGAAAACCTAAAATGGCTATTTTAAAGCAAATTTTAAGAAAAAGGAAAAATAACCGAGCTGGCCGGTGTCCGGCTTGTTAGGGCCTAGACCCAGACCCAACCCAAGCCCACCAGGTCCGGGTCCGAGTTAAGCATTTTACCCGGCCCGGACCTAGATCTCCAGGCCAGGCCGAGTTGGGCCAGCCTGAATGGACATACGTACCTATATTACTCTTCAAGCTGCTATTTTACATGGTTGGTATATATTGAGAATCTAATAATTACTTTAACGCTTCAGCATTATTAATTAGTACAAAGAGAAATTAGATAACAGGAGATAATAGCTCTGTAGCCTCTCCTCGTCTATTTATATTAATACAATGATAGCACAGTTATGTTCTTAACAGATGTGGGACTAAAACCCTATAGCCTCTTAACACTCCCCCTCAAATTGGAGCGTATACATCATACATAATGCCCAGTAGTCACAAATAAAATCCACTCGTGTTTTACCTAGTGGTTTGGTGAAAATATCAGCTAGCTGATGTCCCGTTGACACATGTTTTGCTTCAATGATCTTCTCCATAAGTTTCTCACGAATTATATGGTAATCAACTTCAATATGTTTGGTTCTCTCATGAAATACAAGATTCTCAGCAATATGGATTGCTGCCTTATTGTCTCCATATAAGCTCATAGGGCATTTAGGAGGGCGTTTAATTTCTGTCAGTAAATCTTTGATCCATATCATCTCTAATGTTACATTCGCCATAGCCCTATATTCTGACTTTGCACTTGATCGAGATACTATACTTTGCTTCTTACTCTTCCATGATATAAGATTTCCTCCAAGAAAGACACAATAACTTGTGATCGATCTTCTATCGGAAGGATATCCAGCCTAATCTGCATCAGAAAAGCCTGTCACCCTTGTATGTCTTTGGTCTGTGTAGAGAAGTCCTCTTCCAGGAGCTTTCTTTAAATATCTCAGAATCTGCATTACGACATCAAAGTGAATAGTTCTCGATGCTGATAGAAATTGGCTTACTACACTGACAACAAATGTGATGTCGGGTTTGATTACCATCAAATAGTTTTTAATTTGCCCACCAATCTCCTGTACCTCCCCACATCCTCAAGGAGCTCCCCCTGATCTGGTAGCAGTTTTGCGTTCACATCCATTGGAGAGTCAATACTCCTACATCCCAACATTCCAGCTTCTGATAGCATATCAAGTATGTATTTCCTTTGTAACAGTAAAATACTCTTCTTTGATCTGGCCACTTCTATGCCTAGGAAGTACTTAAGAGAACCAAGGTCCGTAGTTTGAAAGTACGTCTGCAGATATTTCTTCAGGCAATTAATACCATGTGCGTCATCCTATGTGGTCACAATATCATCCACATACACAACTAGTAGTATCCTTTTGCCATTGTGCATCTGCCAGAACACAGAATGATCTTTTTCTGCAAAACTGAGGCCAAACTCTCGAAGTACGGAGGCAAAACGACCAAACCAGGCACGAGGAGACTGTTTCAGGTCATAAAGTGATTTCTTTAATCTGCAGACTTTCGTAGACTTCCCCTGAGCAACAAAGTCTGGCGGTTGCTCCATATAGACTTCTTCTAAAATGCCATGAAGGAAAGCATTTTTAATATCTAGTTGATGAAGAGGCCAATGATGGATTGCAGCCAAAGATATGAAAATGTGAACAAAAGTCATTTTGGCCACAGGAGAGAAGGTATCTACATAGTCCAAGCCATAAACTTGTGAGAAACCCTTTGCCACCAAACGAGCTTTTAATCTAGCGAGAGACCCATCAGGACTGAGCTTAATAGTATACACTCATTTGAAGTCAACTGCGATTTTGTCAGGTGGTAAAGGAACCAAATCATGTCTCATTTTTAGTAAGGGCAGTCATTTCCTCCTGCATTGCCTGAGTCCAACCTGGAATAGATAGAGCTTCTGACACATTTTTAGGAACCGAATATGAGTCCAAAGAAGAAATAAAAGATCGAAAAGAAGAAGAGAGATAAGAGTAAAAAACAAAATTAGAGACAGGATGATGAGTACAAGACCGTTTACTCTTACGAAGAGCAATAGGGCGATCAAGATCTGAATCAGGAGGAGCGAGAGGACTAGAGCTAAGCACGGGACTTGATTTCAAGGATAGCATTAGCATAGGAGCATGAGTGGTGCGACGTGTATAGACCTGTAATGGATCCTGAAATCTCAGTGGGTTCTTACCAATATCGTTCATTAGTGGCACAGTACCATTAGGTATGAAGGTATCATGTAGGAGCAGGTAGTCATAGTCATCAATAGATGAAGAAGGGGAAGATGAAGAGTGACCAGGTAGGTGTTCAAAGAAGGTAACGTCACCAAAGATGAGATAGCGGTTGAGAGAGAGACAGAAACATTTGTAACCTTTTTGAGTTCGAGAATAGCCAAGAAAAATGTCTTTGATTTATTGAGGATCAAGTTTAGTTTTCGTAGGACTTTGGTTATGAACAAAGAATAGAGAGCTAAAATTTTTTAGGGGTAATGGGAATAGGTCAGAAGTAGAATATAAGACACTATAGGGAATCTTATTGTGTAATACAGAGGATGGCATTTGATTAATTAAATAGCAGGTAGTTAAAACAGCTTCCCCCCAAAATTCTTTTGGAACAGGTCGATGAAATAATAAGGACCGAGCAGTATCAAGAAGATGTCTATTCTAACGTTCAACAACCCTATTTTGTTGAGGAGTGTAAACGCAAGAGGATTGATGTAAAATACCATGATGAGCAAGAAAATTAGCAAATGAGGTTTCCAAATATTCTTTTGCGTTATCTTGAAAATAGAGAACACTTCAGACCGAGATTTCAAAAGATAAATCCATGTAACACGTGAAAAATCATCCACAAAGCTAACAAAATATTTAAATCCCATTTTCAAAGTTATTGGACATGAACCCCATACATCAGAATGAACCAAATCAAATGGCTTAGTAACTCGGTTATTGACTCGATTAGGAAATGACACACGATGGTGTTTTCCAAATTGATATGATTCACAATCTAAGGTGGAAATACTCTTTAAAGAGGGCATAATCATTTTGAGCACAGGTAGAGATGGATGACCAAACCGACAGTGGTAATCAAGTGCAGATGAAATACTGGTACAAGCCACATGATCCGAAGCCAACTCTAGCTCATACAGACCGTTCCGTTCACGTCCTGTGCTAATCGTCTTCCTCGTTACAAGATCCTGAAATAAACAATGAGTAGGAAAGAATGTCACTGTATAGTTTAAGAGTTTCGTAATTTGACTAACAGATAAAAGATTGTAAGGAAAACGACGCAAATAAAAAACAGATGACAAAGGAAGTTTAGAAGTAGGAATGATCTTGCCAATGCCCTTAACCGCTGTGCACGATCCATCAGCTAGAATGACATAGTTAGAAGCAGGAGAGAAAGATGACAAAATATTACAATAGTAGCTCCTGAATCTATAATCCAGGTATTAGACGAAGACGATGTAAGAGAAGATATACCTTGCGCGGGCAAGAGTAACTGAGAAGGAAGAAGACTGTGCCTGTGAATTCTGGTATTGCTAAAATAACTGGAACTGAAAATTAACGTTGAAGCTGCTCATCATTGAGGACAAATGTAGATTGTTGCTCGGTTTTAATAGACGTGTCCTGAGATGTCTGAGATGTCATATAAGCACCACTTTTTGCCTTTTCCTTCTTAAGTTCTGGGCAGTTGTATTTGATGTAACCAGGCTGATGACAGTAATTACAAGTCATAGAAATATCCCGGGCGGATGTCCTTGGAGAAAACCTCCTCGTCGGCCTTTGTGACCTCTACTGCCAACGTAGCCACCTCTGTTCTCGTGAATACCCACGACCGACAAAATGTCCACCACGGCTAGATGAAAACAAGCCCTGAGTGGCTAGAGTTGATCGTTCCGAGTTGGCTAATGGAGCTGTAGGTGATACAGAATCTAAATTTTTAAGAAAATAATAGGTTTAAGGAAGAGAGCTTACAGAGAAACTACCCATAATCTGGGGCCTGGCCGAGGGATAAAGTGAATCGAGTCCGCCCAAATATGTGAGTACCATCAAATGGTTCCATTGATTCTGCATTTGTTGGACGTCAGAAGTGATTGGAAATATATGTCGAAGTTCCTCAGCGAGACGGTTGAACTCTCCATAATAGTCATCAAATGATGTACCATCCTATTTCTTACGAAACAGCGCCTAAATCACATCATAAGCTCGGGTGATGTTGCTGCTTTTGCCATAAAGAGATTGTAGAAAGTTCCATAGTTCCTTGACAGTAGTGCAATGTAAAACAAGGTCCTGTACCTTTGGCTCCATGATAGCAAGGATCTGATGAAGGAGAACATTATCCTCCAATGTCCAAGCATCTGTCGACGGAATAGGAGGGTCGGACAATAAATGACCGGTCTTGCCACGACTAGCCACATAGATCTCAACAACTCGCTTCCACTGCAGGTAGTTGTTGCCATCTAACTTCCGATTTGTAATTTTTCCAGCAAAGATCTCTGAAACTTTTGTCTGGACCAGTGGTTTTGCAGTCTTGTTCTCATCCGAACTGATCATTATGAAACAGACTAATACAATAGGAACCTTCCTTGAGACAGATGTCAAAACCAATCAGATACACAAATCAAGAGGGCATCTAGATCAGACTAGATCTCCAAACCAGCAAGAGGAGGGCGACAGCATGGAGGTGTGTTGTCAGCAAGTGAGTGAAGGCGGTGAGGTCTGGAGATGGTTTGCGTTGGGATCTGGTCGAGAGCGCTGACGGAAGGTTGAGCGACGGGTAGAAGAAGACGAAGGCGCAAGGCGAGTGAAAGCGGCTGGATGGACAAAGGAAGAAGACGAAGGAAGAAGACGAAGGCTTCGATCGTGGTCGACGGATCTGGATCGTGGAGGCGGGCTTCGATCTTGGTGCGGGCGAGCTTCAATCTGGTCGTTGGAGGAAGGAGACGCGGGATCTGGATTTGGCTGTGATCGGGATTTGGCTGATGGTGACGACTGATTTTTTTTTTGTGGAGGCTAGGGTTAGGGTTTAAAGTTTGCCAACTCTGATACCATGTTAATTAGTACAGAGAGGAATTAGATAAAAGGAGATAATAGCTCTGAAGCCTCTCCTCGTCTATTTATATTAATACAATGATAGCACAGTTATGTTCTTAACAGATGTGGGACTAAACCCAATAGCCTCTTAACAAGCATCAACAAGGTAACAGGGCAAACATGGGAAACGTAATCAGTGATCATGAGAACCTGCATTTACATTAAGCTATTTGATGGGTCAAGACTTCACAATAGGTTTAAACATTAACTGGTAATCTAAAATATTCATGGTTGAAGAAAAAAGTACCCCCATCCTAAATCATATAAGTTAAGCAGGAAGAAAAGATTCCTTATAGACAAGAACAACGTCTAATCAATAAAAATAACTTGGTCGTTAGCCCAGCATCGTATCTCACATGTTCATGCAATATCTCATTGACATGATTCCAAATGCGTTTCAAAATTGTTAAAGTTACAGCAACGATGGATATAGTTCATAATATCACTAATCTTGTGTTTTCCGCTACTGTAATTAATCTTGTGCTTCCGCTACTGTAATTAATCTTGTGCTTTCCGCTACTATAATTAATCTTGTGCTTTACGCTACTGTAATTTGCAGAGCCAGGTTTTTCAGTGCGCCAGCTTAGATGCTTTTAAAACTTGAAGTAATAAACTTTTCTTTTCCACTATGGGATGCAAAAATTGATCCGAAAAAAAATCTAACTAATAAGCAGCATGCAAAATTATATAGATGGTCATACAACATCAGCATGAGCAAATTAACTAAATCTATATGTCCTATCTCAACAACTAGCAAGGTCAACAGAATTTAAACTTTTACAGATAACATCCAAAAGACATTCTTTTCTGAATTAAAAAAATTCTTTTCTGAATATCTAAGTGTTAATTTATCATAAATTGGACGCAGATTATACCTTTCTTCCTCAGATCTCCGTGTTCAATGAATATTTTTGGACAATGAAATTCAACGCCTATCATCAAAAATCTAGTTGCTAGGCTGTTATTGTCTCCTAAATGTGAGTTTCTAGCTTATCTACGATTAGACAATGTCCAAGAAGGATAGATGAAAGATTAAGAATACTTCTTCTCTTTCTCATCCAAACTAGCAGCCAAATATCAAAAACAACTCCATAAACATACTCGAGTCAATAATGGCCCTATCCATCAACACAGCCATTGCACTTTCACATCCTAACTCAGATTCTATCTGAAAATCTGGTGATCCTTGCCTCACGTGTAGAATGAAGTGGAACAACCGGTAAAAAAAATAATTAAGCTCTGACACCAAATGGTGAAAGAGGTCTGCAATTCTTAACCACGTCAATTACAACAGTGTTAGATCATTCGTGGAGACCATAAAGCGAATATCTGAAAAGACAATGCAAATGGTACGAAACACGCAAACGATAGTTGACTCAATAGATAAAGTACAATCCAGGCAAGATCATAACAGAGTACTAATTATACAACATCATAGTGCTTATTCTAAGAATATTAATAACTAAACAATTATTAGAATATCGTTAAGAAATGAAAAAGCAATATACAACCTTCATATATTGCAGACCAAGCTCTTTTGCTCCAATATGTGCATCCATTTCAAACAATTCATAGAACTTGCCCATCTGTTCAAACAAAACAATAATGATCAATTTCTTCTGATTAAAAAAATAAGGAAGACTATACAATAGGACTTCCGAAATGAAAAAATAATAATGATATGCACCTTAAACAACAAAACCTTATCCATATGCTTTGATTTGAACTCCCACCATTGCCTCTGATCAGCCAAAGATGTCAAACAAGTAAAAAACAACGGAATGATCGAACTCAACTAGTTTCTATGACAGAAAATTTCTACCTGACAACCTGACAAACTCTTCAAGAAGTCACTAGGTAAGAAGAGTGTTCTCTGATCATAGTCCGCATCTTCAGGACGCTTCCCTCGAGCATCTTTACGTCCCCTGTGACTATATAGAAACTAGTAAAGATCATCTAACAAATATTCATTTGAAGAAACTATAAGTCTCACGTCTACATGACAAGACTTATTGTACATATATATTCATATATTGAATATCATACTATTTGCACTTGACAAACTCACTGAGCATGGAAAATAGCCTCTAAATAACACTTTCTTTTAAATGATATGCATGCTATCGGAATTAGGAATCATATTTTGATGCAAGAAACAAATGGAGGATTGTACTTCTGGTGCAGTGGAATAGGTGTTCAAAGAAACAATCGAGAACCCAAATTGATAAAATACTAATTATAACTTTTCTTCCAAAATATTATTCAGATTGTTTTTCCTAGATACACCTCAAAGCCTTAAATAGAATACATAATACAAAGAATAGGAAATGAAATTAGGAAACTTAGAATAGAAAACATGAAATTAGGAAACTTAGAAAATAGGAAACTAATAATAAGAATAGAAAACTTGTTTTTATTAAACGTGTGCTGCATCAATCTCCTCTTGAAGAAAACTCGTCCTCGAGTTTCGTTGTTGTAGAGAAAACTCATCTGGTGGAAAGTACTCAAAGATATCCGCAACGTTGAAGGTGTTGGAGATGTTCATTTCAGTTGGAAGATCAACTTTGTAAGCATTATCACTAATCTTCTGGAGAATATGGAAAAGACCAATTTTCTTGTCCTTAAGTTTATTGTAGGTGCTGATTGGAAATCGATGCTTATGTAAATGGACAATTACCAAGTCCCCTCATTAAAAATCTTCTCACGCATATGTTGTCTGTTGCGGATTTGTACCGAGAATTAGCCTCCTCGAGATTTTTCTTTACTTTATTATGAATCCGTTGAACACGCTCCACAAACTCCAGAGCATCATAAATAACATCGGCAGAGGGAGGAAGATGAATCAAATCCATAGTATGCCTCAAAGCACTAGTGTAGACAAGTTCAAAAGGTTTTTTTTGGTAGAACGGTTAGGCACACTATTGAAAGGAAACTCAATCTGTGGAAGGGAAGCATCCCATTATTTCAGTTTGTCACCACACACAGCCCGAATCATGTTGCCAAAAGTACGATTAGTCACTTCCGTTTGCCCATTTGTCTGTGGATGGCTCGTACTACTATACTTCAAGGAAGTGTCGAACAACTTCCACAATATCCTCCAAAAATAACTTAGGAATTTTACATCCCTATCAGAAGTTATGGAACGAGGAACACCATGCAGACGAACAACTTCATGAAAAAACAAATAAGCCACATAAGATGCATCAGAGGCTTGCTTATAAGGAAGAAAGTAAACCATTTTAGAAAATCTATTAACTACGACAAAAACAGAATTAGCTCCACGTTGAGTTCTTGGAAGACCAAGAACAAAGTTCATCGTCAAATCTTGCCAAATTATCTCTGAAATAGGCAAAGGAGTATAGAGGCTAGTATTTTGAGTTTGACCTTTAGCCTTTTGGCATACAAGACAACGCTAAACGAAACGCCCAGCATCTCTCTTCAATTGAGGCCAATAAAATCGCTCCTCTACCAAAGCTAATTGTCTTGTCTCGGCCAACATGTCCACCTAATCCTCCAGCGTGCAATTCTCGAATCAAGTATTCACGCAAAGAAGATCGATGAATGCAGAGTTGTGTACCTCTAAACAAGAACTCATCTTGAATGAAGAAGTCAATAATAAATTCCTTGTTGATGCATTTTACCCATATATCGCCAAAGTCGCCATCACCAGCATAAGTATTTTTAAAGAATCAAAACACATCACCTATGTACTAATCGTAGCTAGTAAAGAGGCTCGCCGACTTAAGGCATCTGCTACCCTGTTAGATTGACCGGATCTATGCTTGATGACATAGTTGAACTTCTGTAAAAAAGTTATCCATCGAGCATGCATTCAATTTGTCTTTTTTTTTTAAGTTGATATACTTTAAAGCTTGATGATTTGTAAACAGTACGAACTCCCGTTGAATCAAATAGTGCTCCCAATGTTTTAAAGCTCGAATAGCGGCATAAAATTCGAGCTCGTAAGTAGTCCGCTTTTGTCGAGGCTCTGCAATCTTCTCACCAAAAAAACTCCACTAGGCGTCCTTCTTGTGTTAGAACCGCACCAATTCCCAGAACCGATGCATCACATTCAACCTTAAACCCCTTCTCGAAACTAGGAAGCGCCAACATAGGAGCAGAACACAACTTCTCTTTGATTACGTCAAAACTTCTTTTCTGCGTCCTTCCCCATTGAAACTGTTCTTTTTTCAAGCAATCGGTAATGGGTGTCATGATAATACTAAAACCTCGAATAAAACGCCTTTAAAGAGTAGCTAAACCATGGAAGCTTTGTACTTCACGCACAGTTCGCGGAGTTGGCCATTCTCGAATTGCCTTCACCTTGCCCTCATCAACCTGAATTCCATCTCTTCCTACTATAAAGCCAAGAAATAGAAGCTGGTTAGTCATGAAAGTGCACTTTTTAAGATTGATATACAATTTATGAGCTTGTAGCACTAGAAGAACCTCCCTGAGATGTGTCAAATGCTCATCATCTCGGCTATAAATAAGAATATCATCAAAACAAACGACCACAAATTTCCCAATGAATGTACTAAGAAACTGATTCATCAAATACATGAAAGTACTAGGTGCGTTAGATAACCCAAATGGCATCACCAACCATTCATAGAGGTCATCCTTAGTCTTAAAGGTTGTCTTCCACTCATCTCCAGGCCGAATACGGATTTGATAGTAGCCATTGCGCAAATCAAGTTTAGTGAGCACTACAGCTCCCTCCAATCTGTCAAGCATATCATTAAGTCGTGGAATAGAAAATCGATACTTGACAGTAGTTTTATTGATGGCACGACTGTCAACGCACATCCTCTAACTTCCATCTTTCTTCGGGGTAAGCAAGGCAGGGACTGCACAAGTACTCATACTCTCCCTAATCAAACCTTTATCAAGCAACTCATTAACTTGCCTTTGTAATTCTTCATATTCAATTGGGCTCATGCGATAATGTGGCAAATTGGGTAAGCTAGCTCCAGGTACTAGATCAATATGATGTTGAATGTTTCTCGTGGGAGGCAACTCGTTAGGCAATTCAGTAGGAGATAAATCAGGAAAATCAGATAGTACCTTTGAGCTAGAGGAGGGTTCAACAATAGTCTCAGATTGACCTTTAACCACCAATGCTATCACAAAACCCGGTTCGAAGGCTAAACCCATTATGTTGGTGAATATCGGCTTGTCTTCCTTAGTAGCTAAATTGTTGTCAGACGAGTGAGATTGTGGCATCAAAACAATTTTCTTATCAAACCACCAAAAGACAAAAGTATTATCATGACCCTTATAAGTAGCATGTACATCGTAGTGTCACGGTCTTCCTAAGAGCACATGACAAGCATCCATATCCACTACATCACATAAAATTTCATCTTTGTAATATTTGCCAATCGATTAAGGAACCTTGCAAACTTCTAGAACTTGAACTTCAAGGCCCTTCTTAATTCATACAATTTTGAAAGACGAGGGATGCTTCTCAGTTTTCAAATTGAGTGTCTTTACCAAAGCCTTGGAGACCACATTCTCGCTACTGCCATTGTCAATAATCATATTGCATACTTTATTTCTAATAGTGCATCGGGTTCGGAATATCTTCTGGTGTTGTGAATCATCTTGCACCTTTGGGGCTAGCAAAATACGTTGAACAATACAAGCTACCTCTTCTCCTTCGTCTCCCATTTCAATCTCAGCACCTTCATAAATATCTTCTTCAAGCACATACTCCTCGTCACCATCATCCTATCCCACATAATTGACCGTTCATCTGTTCGGGCAATTATTTGAAAGATGACCGGGTTGGTTGCATCAAAAACATTTTCCAAGAGTAAGGCGCGAATAAGGGTCATTAGTGGTTCGTTGTGGCTGCTGATTTCGACATTGAGTATTAGGTCCAATAGGGATTGAAGTTCTTCCTCGATTCTGCATCGAATCTTGAGTAGAAGGGGCATCTTTATTGTTGTTTTCATTGCTGCCCGAAGATGTAGACCCTCTTGGAGAAAAAAAAGCTTCTTGAGTTGGTCGTCAAAAATTACTCGGAGTGCGCACAGTGGACCTGTTGATTTGATTTTCCACTTTCATCGCCAAATTAGCTGCGTCAGTCATAGTCCAGACTCCTTGAAGAGCTAAACAGTCTTGAATAGTCAATTTTAAACCTCCAATATAACGAGTGATTAATTGATCTTCCGTCTCTGACAAATTGACTCGAGCCTTTAATCGATAAAATTCCTCTGTGTACTCATTCACCGTGCGATTGGTTTGACGACAATTTTGGTATTGTTGGTATAGGAAATGTTCATAATCGGGGGGAAGAAAACGTTGTTGAAGTAACATCTTCATCTTAGGCCAAGTATAAACACGTTGTTTCTCTTGTCGTTGACGGTTATATTTAAGTTGTTCCCACCAAGAAGAAGCTCAATCTTTCAACTTGTAGGCTACAAGTTTCACTTGTCGGTCTTCCGGAATCTCTAAATAATCAAAAAAATTCTTGACGCTATGAATCCAATCGAGAAAATCTTCAATGTGTAAGCGCCCATCAAAGCATGCAAGTCCATATTTATTTTAAATTGTTGGCTATTTTGACCCCAATTCATAGCCTAGTCAAATTAGAAACCATCTTCTTTCCCGGACGAATAATCCAACTCTTGTTGCTGCCAACGAGGAGGATTCCTCCATTGTGGTTGGCAAAAAGCAACCCCACCTCGAAAAGGAGGAAAAATCTCATCTTGCTCACTAAAGTCTCTCACAGCCACTCGTTGAAATCTATCACCACTGCCCAGATCGGCTCCAATTTGGGGTCGCCGGGGGACAACCACACCCCCCAAGGGCCAACGTGGGTTACTCAGGCCTGGGTTGTTGAGATTTTGGACCCTAGGATTCCACGCATCCAGATTTGCTCGCTCGGGGTTCTGTCGGCCGCCAATCACTTTGTCGTCATCGCCACCGGGGTTGCCATTCCCCGGCCGGTCCCCTACTTGATCTGGTAGCCTCTCCCTTCTTTCATGTCTCGCTTCGGCAGCCAACGCAACCATCATCTACGTCAGATTGCGAAGTATTTTAGCAAAGTCATCGAGTCGTTGTTCGACTCTTTCGAGTCACCGTTCGTCGTCGGCGGGTTGTTTCCCACTAGAACCGACCTCAGCCATCAGGTCCAGGTGAAAATCCAGACTCTAATACCAATTTGGTGTAGCGGAATAGGTGTTTCAAAGAAACAATCGAGAACCCAAATTGATAAAAAACTAATTATAAATTTTCTTCCAAAATATTATTCAGATTGTTTTTCCTAGATACAAGTCAAAGCCTTAAATAGAATACATAATGCAAAGAATAGGAAACGAACTAAGAATAGAAAATAAAATTAGAAAACTTAGAATAGGAAACATGAAATTAGGAAACTTAGAAAATAATTCCAGAAAATAGGAAACTAATAATAAGAATGGAAAACTTGTTTTATTAAACGTGTGCTGCATCAACTTCTTCCCTAGGTGAGGTTTTTGTCTTTTTTCCTTTTATTTTTCTCCCTCTTTCTAGGGAGATAGCAAGGCAATCAATAAGAGCATAAATACATGCATGCATAATATATGGGTATACTAGACAAGAGTTGTCTCCTCATTTAGCGATATGAGCCACCAAGAGACGATGGTGAGATCCACACACTCCGTTGTGACTAGAATGTCAGGCCTCATCATTAGTCTATCTCTTGATACCTCGTTAGTAAATGGATTACCACCACATACTCATTTTCCTTTATACATGTACTTCTATGATTTATGCATACATATATGTCCATATACATAACCATATGTGCATATATACAATGAGTATATGGTGGTAGCCATTTTACTAATGATGTACCTAGAGATGGACTAGTGATGAGCCCTAACATGGTAGTCACATCAGAGCTAGTGGATCTCACCACTTTGCCTCTTGATGGCTCATTTCTCTACCAGATCTTATGTGTATACTAGATATGAGTTGCCACCTCATATAGCAAAATGAGCCACCAACGAGACAAAGTATCTAGATCCACGATGTGACTAGCAAGTTAGGCCTCATCTCGAGGATCTCCTGGTACCTCATAAGTAAAAAGGGCTACCACCACATACTCATTTTCTCTATACACGCGCGCACACATAGATACATATACATCTATGATTTATACATGCATATGGGTGTGTTATATATGTATGCACACATGCGTGTGCGCGTACACATATGCACATAGATATGTATATCAATAGAGACAGATATGTATATAGGCATATAAATATATACAGGTATACACATATGCATATAGATATGTATATCAATAGAGACAGATATGTATATAGGCATATAATATATACAGGTATAAATGTACTGACTTGAAGGTTGGAAGTATTAGATATATATAATTCAAAAATAGCCACATATGATGACATAATATGATAACTTAAAATCCCCTTAAAATGTAAATAACTTGCAAACTTGAGTTGTAAGCACTTTTGCATCTGCATGAATATAAATAATATTGGAACATGGTACAAATCATATCAGACCAGAATGGATCTCAAAAGGGTGTTATGCGCAACTCATTTTAGGAGGCTCAGGTTCTCAGCCTTTTCAATACATACTATTGGATAGCTGAGATTGTATGCCTTCTTGCAAGCAGAAAGATACTCTCACATCAAAGTGTTCAAAACTTCAAATACAACTTGTACTCCATCACATCAACATCATTTTTAAACAAACTTTTCTGCATCAAAAAGTATGATACAAACAGATTAGGCATGATGATTTATCCCACATAATGCAACTTGCACCTTTTAAGTTACACAACACTGACAATGACACCAACTGTTAGGCTTCACTTGGACACAAGAGATAGGGAAGTTAGCTCCTACTTTTCTTGGAATGGGAGTAAAGTGGAAGTTCATGTCCCATCTGGTGTTAAGCTAATCTCAAAAACCCTATACTAATAAAACTATATTTTGCTAGTTTTACAACCTTAGAGGTAAAGAACACATGATCCAAATAACTGTTTTGTCTTCACTTGTATATTTATTTAATATATCCATACATCATCACAAGTTGATGGTTTAGAAAGTTTCCCGCAAGCACCCACACGATATTATTAAATTACATTATAGCAATCACATGCAGCAAACTCAAGGAAAATGAGAAGTGAAGATGTTTGTCTGATGCATGTCCACTCACCCTTGAAGAAACCTAAATTTTTCTGCCTCACGTTTCGCAAACCGCTCAGCTGCATCATCAGTTGAGTTGCTGCCAAAATTGTTTACCTGTTGGCCACCTGCATTACCTATTTGTAAAGTGCATTTATTTAGTTCCTTCATATGAAAATACACTGAAATATACATCATAATCTTAAAAGAGAAAAATGAGTATGATTGGTACCAAGCACCAATTTTGTGCTTGATAGTGACATGTCTCATTCCTATCCACTCATTCAAATGGGGGGGGGG
>NC_033799.1:64354969-64359686 GCF_001876935.1 Asparagus officinalis | reverse complement strand
TATATGAGAAATATGAGTATGCTTGGTACCAAGCACAAAAAGTTATGCTTGGTAATGAGGTGTCTCATTCTCATCCACTCATTCAATTGGGGGGACCATATTCAACCCATGTGAATGTGGTCCCTCCATTTGAATGAGTGGAGGATGATATGTCACATCACTACCAAACATAATTTTTGTGCTTGGTACCAAGCATTCCCATATTTCTCATCTTAATATTATATGACAGTCTCAATAGACCACAATACAGGGAGCCAGAACGATATATAGTAGAACAGGTTTGCGCATAAAAATGAAACGACAAATGTTTATTAAATACACTCCAACAACAACAATACTCATCAACATCTGCTCAGTCTCACCAGTCATATGCAAAGTTAAACTCTGGATCACCTCTTAACAATTACTATCATATTGGATACAATATAAAATTATAAAATCCCTGTATAGAATTGAAGAATGAAACTTCAGTGTATTGTAATAAGTGCAATACATAAACTCGCCATCACTTAATTACCTTTGGTAGTTAAGACAGTAGAATATCTGCTTTTGCTCATTGGAGTTACCAAAGAACCACCCTTCTGCCCATCTCCCGGACCCTCTCCATCTCCATCAAATCTAAACTTCTTACTGCAGCCCAACTTCTCGACGTCAACTTTCTTCCTCTTCCCTGATCCAACAGAAGAAGAACTCCTCTTTCCAGATCTCTTCGCAGCTGATTTTTCATTTTCCTCCTCAATTTCTTCCTCCAGTTCCACTTCCTTAGAATCATCATTATCAACATGTTCCCCGACTCCCTTTCCCCAATCCTCATCCTCACCGTCATCATCATCATCTACATTAACACCATCCCTCACTATTTCCGTTTCCGGCACTGGAGAGCTTGACACCCTCTTCAACCTCCGGAGCTTTCTCGGTGCCTCCTCTTTGACCCACTCAATCTTCTCCTTCTCAAGATCAAGAACCTCCTCCTCAGCATCTTCATACTGGATCAAATGCTTTCCAGTGAGCTTATTAAAAGATTTAACATGCCCATCATACCAAGTTTTATCAAGTGGCCAGAAAACGCTAATCTTTTTTCCAACCACATCTTCGGAAAAAGATTTCTTTTCGGTGGTGGACGGAGGAGCCTTAGGGTTGGGCTTGGTAGGTGAAGGTATGAGCAAAGGGGTTTTCTTCGATTTCTCGGTTGAGGAATTGGGATTAGGGCTAGGGTTAGGTTTTGGGCACGGGGAATCTGTGGGGTTTTTGCCTGGGGAGAAGAAGGTGGTGATCTGGCTCTGTTTGCGGACGAGAGGGGAGCGGCCGTTGCTGGAGAGGCGGCGAGAGGGGCCCATTGGAGCACTATTTTCAGTTAGTGTTAGGGTTATGTATAGAGTTTAGGCTTCACAGAGAAAGAGATATAGAGGAGACTGGGGAATGGAGGAAGATTAAGAGGCGGCGGGAATTTAGGGAGGCGAGTAATCCTCGGGTTTGGAATCAGGGAATTTTTTTGGCGGGAAAAGACGCTGGGGTATTGATTCTGCCTATGCCTGCAATTAGAGCCTGTTTGTTTCGCTAAAAAAGACCGCAAGTGGGGGAAAGTGGGGGAAAAGAAAGGGAATTTTTATGTTTTCCTCCACTTTCAGAGGTTTGGTTCGTCAAAGCTATAACCGAAAGTGGAGGAGAAAATGAGGTGTCACCATATTATTGGTTGATGTGAGTAATTTTTGATGTGTTCCTTCACTTTCCTTGTTTAGGTTCTTTTCTTGTGTTTGGTTCATTCTTAAAAGTGGGGGAAAATAGATGAGATGAGATGAGTTGTCATTATATTATTGGATGATGTGACACATACTTAGGAAAATCATTTTACAAAATTTTTTGGAGGAAAGTGATGGAAGGAAATTTTAATGAGATGTGATGAGTTGTCACCATATTATTGGATGATGTGAGTAATTTTTAAAGATGATAGAAAATGAAGAAAAGTGGGGAAAAGTGAGTTAGATGAGTTGATTGATGTGACTCATTTCTTGTGTTTTGTTTATTTTTAAAAGTATGAAATGAAATGGGATGGGATGAGTTGTCACAATATTATTGGAGGAAAGTGGAGAAAGTGAAGAAAAGTGGGTTTTGGAAAGTGGAGGAAAGTGAAAAAGTAAAGAAAAATGGGTTTTGAATTCTGGGGGAAACGAAACAAACAGCCCCTCTGACCGAGGACTAGGAGTACTAAAAAAATGAGTTGGAAATGTGTCTTCATTCTCTTCTATTTCAAGCCCACTAAAACTAGACGTCTAGACCTTCAACGTCTGAGAGATATTTGGAAATTTAAAACATATAAATATATAGTTACGATCCCACAATAAACGTTTCACATTTTAATATCTAATTGTTTAAATTGAGTGGTGGGGGAGAATCGGGGAGTTGATGCGCTTGAAATGGAGGCTAGGAACCAAATTAAACCAAAAAAGTATATCTACTAGATAGCGATCCTAACTCCTAGTTTAAACCTATAACTCTTATTCTGTTCGAGTTGAGACTATACTCACATATTACTAACCTCAACTACACTTAACCTTTCATGGGATTTACTAACTCTTTGCACCATTTTACTCATGAGCTAACCAATTCACTAGCTTTTTGCACCACTTTACTCGTGAGCTAACTATATCATGCATTCAGCACATAGCTATCAAACATCCGTAGGATCTTCCACCATTTCACTTACAGTGGCTAACCATAGTATATCACTACTATGGGCACCCATAGGTTCTCTCGACATTTCTGCTTCACATCAGACTTCGTTTTTTTAAATACTTCAATCATAACCGTAGCTTTGATATTATTTGTTGGGGGAGAATCTAGCCCAATCTAGAGCTAATGGGCTTTAAACAGACGCTAGAGACAAAAAAAATTTACCTAAAAGTTATAGCTACTAGGTATTAGTCACAACTCCTATTTTAAACTTATAACTAGTTCTTATCCTATCCGATAGTGCGACTATACTCATATATTAATATCCTCAAAATTGAGCATAAGAATATGAAGGTAGAGAATCAACTATATTCTTAGATCTATCGATTCACTAAGCTAATTATTAGCTATGTTGTAGGAGAAATCAGACCCAATCTAGAGTTGATGGGCCTTAAACAAAAGTTAGGAATCAATTTTAACCCAAAAGCTATAGATATAAGGTATTGACTCAAACTCCTATTTAAATTCATCACTCTTTCTTATCTTATCCGATGTGGGACTATACTCACATATTAATCACCTCAACAACTATTCCTTAATTTGTGACTATAGTTCAATTCAACTATAATTCAATCTTTTACTGAATTCACTAAGTTTTGCACCACTTCACTCGTGAGCTAACCAATTCATAAACTTTTGCATCACTTCACTCGTGGGCTAACCAGACCATACATTCAACACATAGCTATCAAATATCTGTAAGAACTTCCACCACTTCACTCATGGTGGCTAACTAGACTATATCACTCCCACCACTTTACTCATGGTGGCTAACTAGACTATATCACTCCCACCACTTCACTCATGGTGGCTAACTAGACTATATCACTTCTACGGGAATCCGTGGATCCTCCCGACACCTTCAAGCTTCACATATTATCTATTTTTTTAATTCTTTGGACCAAGACTATATCACTCCCACCACTTCACTCATGGTGGCTAACTAGACTATATCACTTCTACGGGAATCCGTGGATCCTCCCGACACCTTCAAGCTTCACATATTATCTATTTTTTTAATTCTTTGGACCATGGTCTTAGCTCTGATACCATTGTTGGGGGAGAAATCAAGCCCAATCTAGAGTTTATGGGTCTTAAACAGAAGTTATAAGAATCAATTTTAACCCAAAAGCTATAGCTATAAGGTATTGACTCAAACTCCTATTTAAATTCATCACTCTTTCTTATCTTATCGGATGTGTGACTATACTCACATATAATCACCTCAACAACTATTCCTTAATTTGTGACTATAGTTCAATTCAACTATAATTCAATCTTTTACTAAATTCACTAAGTTTTGCACCACTTCACCCGTGAGCTAACCAATTCAAAAACTTTTGCATTACTTCACTCGTGGGCTAACCAGACCATACATTCAACACATAGCTATCAAATATCTGTAAGAACTTCCACCACTTCACTCATGGTGGCTAACTAGACTATATCACTTCTACGGGAATCCGTGGATCCTCCCGACACCTTCAAGCTTCACATATTATCTATTTTTTTAATTCTTTGGACCATGGTCTTAGCTCTGATACCATTGTTGGGGGAGAAATCAAGCCCAATCTAGAGTTTATGGGTCTTAAACAGAACTTATAAGAATCAATTTTAACCCAAAAGCTATAGCTATAAGGTATTGACTCAAACTCCTATTTAAATTCATCACTCTTTCTTATCTTATCGGATGTGGGACTATACTCACATATAATCACCTCAACAACTATTCCTTAATTTGTGACTATAGTTCAATTCAACTATAATTCAATCTTTTACTGAATTCACTAAGTTTTGCACCACTTCACCCGTGAGCTAACCAATTCAAAAACTTTTGCATTACTTCACTCGTGGGCTAACCAGACCATACATTCAACACATAGCTATCAAATATCTGTAAGAACTTCCACCACTTCACTCATGGTGGCTAACTAGACTATATCACTCCCACCACTTCACTCATGGTGGCTAACTAGACTATATCACT
>NC_033799.1:64334968-64349611 GCF_001876935.1 Asparagus officinalis | reverse complement strand
TTCAATTGGGGGGACCATATTCAACCCATGTGAATGTGGTCCCTCCATTTGAATGAGTGGAGGATGATATGTCACATCACTACCAAACATAATTTTTGTGCTTGGTACCAAGCATTCCCATATTTCTCATCTTAATATTATATGACAGTCTCAATAGACCACAATACAGGGAGCCAGAACGATATATAGTAGAACAGGTTTGCGCATAAAAATGAAACGACAAATGTTTATTAAATACACTCCAACAACAACAATACTCATCAACATCTGCTCAGTCTCACCAGTCATATGCAAAGTTAAACTCTGGATCACCTCTTAACAATTACTATCATATTGGATACAATATAAAATTATAAAATCCCTGTATAGAATTGAAGAATGAAACTTCAGTGTATTGTAATAAGTGCAATACATAAACTCGCCATCACTTAATTACCTTTGGTAGTTAAGACAGTAGAATATCTGCTTTTGCTCATTGGAGTTACCAAAGAACCACCCTTCTGCCCATCTCCCGGACCCTCTCCATCTCCATCAAATCTAAACTTCTTACTGCAGCCCAACTTCTCGACGTCAACTTTCTTCCTCTTCCCTGATCCAACAGAAGAAGAACTCCTCTTTCCAGATCTCTTCGCAGCTGATTTTTCATTTTCCTCCTCAATTTCTTCCTCCAGTTCCACTTCCTTAGAATCATCATTATCAACATGTTCCCCGACTCCCTTTCCCCAATCCTCATCCTCACCGTCATCATCATCATCTACATTAACACCATCCCTCACTATTTCCGTTTCCGGCACTGGAGAGCTTGACACCCTCTTCAACCTCCGGAGCTTTCTCGGTGCCTCCTCTTTGACCCACTCAATCTTCTCCTTCTCAAGATCAAGAACCTCCTCCTCAGCATCTTCATACTGGATCAAATGCTTTCCAGTGAGCTTATTAAAAGATTTAACATGCCCATCATACCAAGTTTTATCAAGTGGCCAGAAAACGCTAATCTTTTTTCCAACCACATCTTCGGAAAAAGATTTCTTTTCGGTGGTGGACGGAGGAGCCTTAGGGTTGGGCTTGGTAGGTGAAGGTATGAGCAAAGGGGTTTTCTTCGATTTCTCGGTTGAGGAATTGGGATTAGGGCTAGGGTTAGGTTTTGGGCACGGGGAATCTGTGGGGTTTTTGCCTGGGGAGAAGAAGGTGGTGATCTGGCTCTGTTTGCGGACGAGAGGGGAGCGGCCGTTGCTGTATATGATCAACGCTTGTATTGGTTTGTACCTGTGAAGGGGAGTAATGCAAGTGAAAGTATTGTATTAAATCTACTTCTTTGGTAAACAGAGCAGCCACGAGAGCAGCAAGATGCAACAATGCTGGTTGAATTAGTTTTTATTTTGGCTCAATAAAAATATAGTCCTCATAGTTTTCTGGGGTGGGGATTCTGTACGGTATTGATTCTGCCTATGCCTGCAATTAGAGCCTGTTTGTTTCGCTAAAAAAGACCGCAAGTGGGGGAAAGTGGGGGAAAAGAAAGGGAATTAGGGTGGGGATTCTGTACGGTATTGATTCTGCCTATGCCTGCAATTAGAGCCTGTTTGTTTCGCTAAAAAAGACCGCAAGTGGGGGAAAGTGGGGGAAAAGAAAGGGAATTTTTATGTTTTCCTCCACTTTCAGAGGTTTGGTTCGTCAAAGCTATAACCGAAAGTGGAGGAGAAAATGAGGTGTCACCATATTATTGGTTGATGTGAGTAATTTTTGATGTTTTCCTTCACTTTCCTTGTTTAGCCTTGTTTAGATTTTTTTCTTGTGTTTGGTTCATTCTTAAAAGTTGGGGAAAAAAGATGAGATGAGATGAGATGAGATGAGTTGTCACCATATTATTGGATGATGAGATGAGATGAGTTTTCCTCCACTATCCTTGTTTTTTGGAGGAAAGTGATGGAAGGAAATTTTAATGAGATGTGATGAGTTGTCACCGTATTATTGGATGATGTGAGTAATTTTTAAAGATGATAGAAAATGAAGAAAAATGGGGGAAAGTGAGTTAGATGAGTTGAAAGTGAGTTAGATGAGTTGATTGATGTGACTCATTTCTTGTGTTTTGTTTATTTTTAAAAGTATGAAATGTGATGTGGTGGGATGAGTTGTCACAATATTATTGGAGGAAAGTGGAGAAAGTGAAGAAAAGTGGGTTTTGGAAAGTGGAGGAAAGTGAAAAAGTGAAGGAAAGTGGGTTTTGGATTCTGGGGGAAACGAAACAAACAGCCCCTTAGTTAGACGAGCTACTGCTATTGATTTATTTTAGTTTAGTGGGTCTCACAAATTAAATAAATTATATTATTTATATAATTAGTATTATTTATTGGGTTCACTGATAAACACGTAAAATATGCATTATCTTAGTGTGTTTCAAGCATGATTTACGAGCGTTTGATGCATATTTCGTGTTTAGATCGAGGATACTGCTGTTGTTTGTGTTCTTATACGTAGGTATTGGCTCAAGATTGAAAGATTTGATGATCGTTGGAAGTTTTACAAGAGTTTGAAGCAATAACAAGATTTTGAAGGCATGGTTCGTGAAGAAAATGGATGCACGAGTATGAAGAACTGGAATTTCGACCATGATGCAATTTGAATCAAGAAAAACTCAAAAGATAAAAGTTGTATATCTCTTCAACAGGATTCCAATGCAACTTGAATCACCTCATTCCGAGGTCGGACGCAAAAGCTATAGCCAAAATACCGAAGACTGTACAGATAAGCACGAAATCAGCAAAACAGCCTCTACCACACCCTGGTGTGGTGCAGACCACACCGGTGGCGCAGGAATTAGTTATTTTCCAGATTTTTGGGGACATATAAATAGATGTTTTGACTTAGGGTTTTGGAGATCTTTTGTTATGTTCTCTTAGCCATCAATAGCAATTATTTTGGAGTTCAAGTATTGAAGAAAGACACTAATTTCTTGTACAAGATTGGATTGCAAGTTTTGATTTTGAAGATCTCAATTGAAAGACGGGTTAATTCTTTCCTCTCTTTGATTTATTTCTTCTTATGATTGATTTGCATAATTATTGGATGTATTCTCTTATCCCAATCATGTGTGAGTAGATTTCTTGTCTAGGATTGGGAAAGAACCCAACTTTTTGGTGATTGATGACGAATTGATATAGGTTCTTGGTGAAAGTTTAAATCTTTGGACTTGATTTCTAGTGTTTTAATTTTGTTGATTCGCTTGATCACCGTATTACCAATTATAAGTAATTAATTGAAGGACTGAAAGGTGAAGATTAATACCGGATCTCTAGAGATTAAGTAGGGAGCTCGAACCACGAAAGTAGGCTAGATTCCTTGGGGATTTGATTTGGATTAGCATAAAGCTTAATGGGTTTAACTTAATATTAATTCCACGAAAGTAGGTTAATTGAGATTAATTAGGCACGATCTTTAGACCTTGAAAGAGGCTTTAGATTAATTTAGGCTAATTCACCCTCTTTAGTTTAAACCAACACCGAGAACTAAAATAATTCATCATTGAGCATCGAAGTTGTGGGGAAAACCCAATCCTGGCTCTTTATTATATTGAATTCCACCTGATTAGTTATTATTTTATTTCTTTTAATTTTTATCTCTTCTAATTTACTCATTAGATTTAGCTAGTCGAATAACGTGAGATTTGGTAATTAACCCTAGTCCATGTGGGATCGACCTTGATAGCTACAACGAGTCCGTGCGCTTGCGGATTTGCCCGTGACTCTTGCAAACATAAGAAGGTCTATAAGGGAGCAAAGGAACACAGAACAAGCTACGATGGGAGATCAAAATCAGCTTCTTAAGGATTTCGCAGCCCCAAATTCTCAAGGCACACAGTCAAGCATTACAAGGCCCAATGTTGAAGCTAATAACTTTGAGCTGAAACCATCACTGCTCTCAATGGTTCAACAGAATCAGTTTGGAGGAGGTGCTACTGAAGACCCGAACCTCCACCTATCGATTTTCTTGGAGTATTGCGACACTTTGAAACTTAATGGAGTGACTAATGATGCTATTCGACTCCGATTATTTCCGTTCTCTCTAAGGGACAAGGCTAGGGCTTGGTTGCACTCATTGCCAGCTGGGTCCATCACCACTTGGGATCAATTGTCCAGAGCGTTTCTTGCAAAGTATTTTCCTCCAAGTAAAACAGCACAGATGAGGAACCAGATCACAAGCTTTGTACAGAAGGAATGAGAGTCACTTTATGAAGCTTGGGAACGCTACAAGGAATTATTGAGGATGTGCCCTCACCATGGACTGGAGAAGTGGTTAATTGTTCACACCTTCTACAACGGGCTCACTTACAACACACGGATGACTGTTGATGCTGCTGCAGGAGGAGCTTTGATGAACAAAACAATAGACGAGGCATACACTCTCATTGAAGACATGGCTCAGAATCACTATCAATGGGCGAACGAGCGTGCTCCTCAGACATCAAAAGGAGGCAAGTATGAAATAGATGCTTTAGACCATATATCATCTAAAGTTGATGCTTTATTTAAGAAAGTCGAAGGCTTGAGTATTAATTCTGTGGCGTCTACTTCAATTTCATGTGAGATATGTGGCTATGTGGGTCATTCTGCACTTCAATGTCAATTAGGAAACCCCCCATCCATTGATACTTCTGGTAATGAGCAAGTTAACTATGTTAATAACTTTAATCGGAAGGGAGACCTATTCTCCAATACTTATAATCCGGGATGGAGGAATCATCCTAATTTTTCTTATAGAAACCCACCTGGAAATCCCATGCCTGCATCTAATTTTGGTCCACCTGGTTTTCGTGCTCCTCAATCCAATTTCCCTTCTCAAAAGTTAAATTTGGAAAATATGATGGAGAAGTTTGTGATGACTCAATCAAAATTGAATGAAGAGTTTAAACAGCAACAACAAACCACGAATGAGGTGGTAAAACAATTGGCCTCTAAGATGGATTCCCTAACTACGCATAACAAGATGTTAGAGACACAAATCACCCAATTGGCACAAAATTTTAGCTCTTCCTCTAGGCCTTCAGGCATGCTACCTGGACAACCCGAGACAAATCCTAGGAGTCATGTGAATGCTATAACTCTTAGAAGTGGGAAACAATATGAGGGACCCAAGATGAAGGAAAATGATGGGGTGGATGGTCATCATGAAGAAAAAAAAATGAAAATGTGATAGATGTGGATAATGAGACCCAAACGCAAGAAGAAGAAAAAGTTGAAAAATATGTGGCCCCCGCTCCTTACAAGCCTCCTCTACCCTTTCCCCAAAGGTTAGCTAAGGCTAAGTTAGAAAAGCAGTTCGGAAAATTTTTGAAGATTTTAAAAAAGTTGCACATCAATATCCCGTTCACTGAAGCTATTTCTCAAATGCCTTCTTATGCTAAGTTCTTGAAAGAGATCCTATCTAACAAAAGGAAGTTGGAAGAATACGAGACTGTGGCCCTTACTGAGGAGTGTAGTGCTATCATCCAAAACAAGTTGCCTCCTAAGCTTAAGGATCCAGGTTCATTTTCTATTCCTTGTGTTATTGGTAATGTCTCTATTAACCGTGCTTTGTGTGATTTAGGTGCAAGCGTAAGTTTGATGCCGATGTCTATTTGTAAGAAGCTTGGCATAGGTGATTTGAAGCCAACCACGATATCACTCCAATTGGCGGATTGATCGGTAAAATATCCGGTAGGTATACTTGAAGATGTACCTATCCAGGTCGGTAAGTTCTTTATCCCTGTTGATTTTATTATTTTGGAAATAGAAGAAGATTCTAACATTCCAATTATATTAGGAAGACCCTTCCTTGCTACTGCAGGTGCTATAATCGATGTTAAAAATGGAAGTCTCTCTCTAAATATTGGAGGGGAGACGGTAGAAGTTAGGGGAGTAAGAAGTTTTTTGGGACATGCCGGTTTCTATCAGCGTTTCATCAAAGATTTCTCAAAAATTTCAAAACCCTTAACTAACCTTCTTCTTAAAGATGCCACCCTTGATTTCACTGACAAATGTCTTGATGCTTTTTGCAGGTTGAAAGAAGCATTGATAACAGCTCCTATTATGCAACCGCCGGACTGGAATCTCCCATTTGAAGTCATGACTGATGCAAGTGATTATGCGGTTGGTGCTGTGTTGGGCCAAAGGAAGAACAAGATAGTTCATGCAATTTATTATGCTAGTCGCACTATTGATGAAGCCCAAGTTAACTACGCTACCACTGAAAAGGAGCTATTAGCAGTTGTATTCACCTTTGACAAGTTCAAGTCTTACTTAGTGGGGTCCAAAGTCATCGTTTATACCGACCACTCCGCCATCAAATATCTTTTGAGCAAGCAAGATGCCAAGCCTAGGTTGATCCGATGGATACTACTTTTGCAAGAATTTGACCTAGAGATCAAGGACAAGAAAGGGACGAAAAATTTGGTGGCAGACCATTTATCAAGGATGAAGCAAGAATCACATGATAAGGAGGAGGATGAACTACCGATCGATGACTCTTTCCCAGATGATCAGTTGTTAGCCATTGAAAGATTGGATGCACCATGGTATGCGGACTTTGTCAACTACCTAGTGTGTGGAGTCTTGCCTCCGGATCTGAGCTATCAACAGAAGAAGAAGTTCTTTGCTGACTTGAAGTATTATTTTTGGGACGAACCATTTCTATACAAACAGTGTGTTGATGGGATGTTTAGAAGGTGTGTTCCTGAAGATGAGGTTACAAGTATTCTCCATCATTGTCATTCATCTTCCTACGGGGGACATGCAAGCACTTCAAAGACAGCTGCAAAAGTTCTACAATCAGGTTTCTATTGGCCGAGTCTTTTCTGGGATACAAATCAGTTTGTGAAATCTTATGATAATTGTCAGAGGACCGGGAACATTTCGAAGCGACATGAGATGCCTTTACACTCCATCTTGGAAATTGAAGTATTTGATGTGTGGGGGATAGATTTCATGGGACCGTTCCCGTCATCGTGTAACAACAAGTTCATCTTAGTGGCGGTGGACTACGTCTCCAAATGGGTAGAAGCGATAGCATCCCCCACCAACGATGCTAAAGTTGTTGTGAAACTATTCAAGAACGTTATTTTTCCAAGATTTGGGGTGCCACGGACGGTAATCAGTGATGGAGGTTCACACTTCATTGAAAGAAAATTCGAAGCTCTTTTAAGACAATATGGGGTCACTCATAAAGTTGCCACGCCATATCATCCTCAAACTAGTGGTCAAGTGGAATTTTCGAATCGTGAAATTAAGAGTATTTTGGAGAAAACAATTAATCGTTTAAGAAAGGACTGGTCTATGAAACTCACGGATGCCTTATGGGCCTATCGAACTGCCTACAAAACACCCATAGGTATGACACCATTCAAATTGGTATATGGCAAATCGTGTCATCTCCCAGTTGAGTTAGAGCATAAGGTGTATTGGGCTATCAAACTGCTCAATTTCGATATGAAGACCGCAGGTGAGAAAAGAAAGCTTCAACTTCATGAGCTAGATGAGCTACGATTAGATTCCTATGAGAATGCTCGCATTTATAAAGAAAAGACTAAACAATGGCATGATAAGAATATCCTTCGAAGAGAGTTTAATCAAGGAGATATGGTATTACTTTTCAACTCTCGTTTGAAGTTTTTTCTGGGCAAGCTCAAGTCTAGGTGGTCCGGACCGTTTCAAATCCGCGAGGTTTTTCCTAGTGGAGTTGTTGAAGTCTGGAGTGAAACAACGGGATCTTTCAAGGTGAATGGGCAACGATTGAAGCACTACATTA
The DNA here is from genome assembly GCF_001876935.1 of Asparagus officinalis. NCBI lineage: Eukaryota > Viridiplantae > Streptophyta > Magnoliopsida > Asparagales > Asparagaceae > Asparagus > Asparagus officinalis. The sequence goes on along the minus strand of NC_033799.1, from coordinate 64,341,838 downwards.
TAGGGGAACAACACGAGAAAGGGGTCACTTATACCCTTTCTGATCCCCCTTCGTCGGATAATTAAGCGCAAAAAGGGGTCGAGCTCAAGACCATAAACGAGCGCTTCTTGGGAGGCAACCCAAGTTTTCATCCATTTTATTTATCTTATTTTATTTTATTTTATTTAGGCAATTGGATCGGCATAAATTTAACTTATAACATTTTTAATCATGCAGATGAGGAGAAGGGAGAACAAAAAAAAAAAAACTGCAGAAAAAGGAGTTCAAATGGGATGGCAGACTTTGCCACACTCGTCTGCCACACCCATGGTCTACATGAAGAAAAGACACCCATGGTCTACAGGAAGAAAAGAATCCAGACTCTACCACACCCATACACCACACCCACGGTCTGCCACACCCCTGGTTCATTGAATTTTTTTTCCAGAGTCTACCACACCCGTCCACCACACCTGTGGTTCGCTGGGTTAAAAAGAAAAAAAACGGAAAAATCTCTCAAAAACCCCACCCCTCTTCTTCGACCTAACCAACCCACATCACCGCTGCCCCAATACTCCGTCGCCTCTCCGACCGCATCTCCGACCGGATCGCCGATCACCGACCGTCCGTTTCTTCATCTCCCCGACTTCGACTACGCCGTCATCTTCGAACCGCCGCCCTGCCTCCCTCTTCGACCACCAGCGACCCGCCCTCATCCTTCACCATCTCCGACCAAATCATCACCGCAGCAACCACCGACTCTGAGCTTCGTCAGCACCACCATCGCCGGCCATCTACGAGCTTCGTCAGCACCACCATCGCCGGCCATCTACGAGCTTCGTCAGCACCGTCCTCATCCACCTCCTCAGCAATCACCAGCGAACCGCCGCTCCCCTTTCATCTCCCCGACTCCGAGCTTTGTCAGCACCACCATCGCCGGCCATCTCCGCCGCTCACCACGACGATCCGCCGCCATCTTCACTATTTGACCAGATTCAACACCGCAGACCCAAAAGCCACCGCTCCTCACCATCTCATACCTCCAAATCACCACAGCCACCTCCTCATCGACAACGCAACAATAGCCAACGACCGCCTTCAACCTGCTGTCAATTCCCGTTCGGAAAGCTACATGGGACCTAAGCGCGGACGGCCTAGTCAGGAAGCTTCAATTTCTACAGTGCGACGACGCAAAGGTAACTCTCAACCTCTCCAAAATCCTCATGCTATTGAATTTGTCAATGAACAACAGCAAAATAGGTATAATACACTGGTTAAGCGGGGAATTTTGAGTACCCGCTACTTGGATGAGAATTGTTTGCGTAAGTTAGGGCTGTGGGATGATGTTTCATACCTCCTAAGACGGGTTGGTTGGTTAAATTTTGTTGAGGCTAAACACCACACGTATGAGCGTATTACTCTCGAATTTTTGAGCTCTCTTGATGCTGTTTTATTTAATGGTGAGAGTGTAAAGGAAGGGAAAATCACTTTTAGGCTATTTAACCAGTCTCACACACTTACATTAGCACAATTAAATTAGATATTTGGTTTCCCGGAGGGTGGGGCTAGAATTGTTCCTAAAAACTTTAACTTGATCCCATTTTGGACTTCAATCGCACGCTCTACCACTCAAAGACCTTATGATCCCTCCTTGTCACGAGCCTCTGCTGTTTATAACCCATGCTTTAGTTATTTACAGAGGTTCATGGCTTTTACCATTTTCGGTCGAGGCGAGAGTGATGAAATCATGTGTCAGAGAGAACTTTACTTTTTATGTGCCATGGTTGAAGAACATAAGATTGACACAGGAGCTTTTATGATTCATCATATGTGTCGTGCAGCGAGAGCAACGAGCGGAAAAATTGTTTTTGGTGGCTTGATTACCACTTTAGCTTACGGGATGGGTTTAGGAGAATTTGTAGAAAGGCTTCATCCTTTAAGTCCTAGTGCGTCCATTAACCTCGATGCTTGTCTACATATGAAATTGATTAGTAATAAGGGCAATAGGTTATGGTTATGTTTTCAGGATAATTATCTTTTCCCACTCCCTGATCCTGATCGCACGACCATCCATGTTCACGCCATGATCGCACCAATTGGTGCTACCTCACATCTGATTTTATGAATTGTGATGGTCACGAGGTTGTACCAGCTGAGGATGCTGACACGGTACCCCCGATCCCTATTCAGGCTGAGCCTACCAGGGGAACTAACTCTTTCCATCACCCTGATTGGTCAGCGGAATTATCAGCTATCCATATTTCTCTTGCCTCTCTTACTAACTGTGTATGTGCCATCGAGCAAGAGCAACAACGTCAAGGACAACTACTGGACTCTATACACTACATGATGCAGTCTTTTCACGAGCGGCAGCTCTGACAGGATGCCTCCGCGCCTCCTCCTTCTGACTAGTGAGTTGGTATGTCCTCTGCACCCTTGCACTAATTTCTATCTTTTTACATTGAGGACAATGTCGATCTTAAGCTTGGGGGTGTGGGTTGTTCATGCATTGATTGCCTGTCTATAATTGCCTATTTTTCTTTTATTTTATTTTAGTTTTTCTTTTGCTTTGTTTCTTAATTCAAAAAAAAAACAAACAAAAACAATTAGGGAAATGATCTCCTGATGATGACATGAATGCTTAACCTTTATTGATCATTGAACTAGATAGATGCTCATTAATTGGGACTTGACAACTTCTTATACCATCTTTCAACTGATTCTCAAAGGCTTTTGATTACAAGTTAATAATATGGGAGAACCAGACTTGAATGTTCTCTTGTCTTATAGGATTTAGCATTTATGCGGCTAGCGTCATAACCATTACTCTATTGAGACAAGAGGGGAATTAAATTTGGTAGACAAATAAAACCCGTGAGATTTTGAGCCTGAAATTGGATGCATTGCATATCCAATCATTATTTTCTTTGTTTGTGTGATATTCTCCAATGGTGTAGGATACTAGAACTTGCATTGAATCTCTTCAAGGCCACATATAACTTTTGTATGCATAAAAGGTGATTGAGGCACATTTTTGTTTATAGTCCACATTTGCCAAATAGCCTACCATGCACTATTGTTCCCTTGATTAGCCCCCTTGAGCCTATGAGCCTAATTTTTGTTGATTAAACCCACATATGTAACCTTCAAAATCCGATTTTATTCCTTACCCATTGCCTAAGCTAGTGGAGCACATTTTATGATACAATGGGTTATGTGCGTAATGTGGTGTAAGCTTGGGGGTGTGAAAGTGTAGGCGTATAAAACTGCCTATAGGTCCCTACGAACGGCTCAGTGCTAAGAAAAGATGATGAACGTCATAATCTAAGTCACAGGAGCTTGATTAATGTAGACAAACACATGAAGTGGGTTGACGAACTATGTGAAGCAACGGAGTTTCAGAATTATGAGGATACGAACGGATCGGGAGCCCCGTGTCACTTGCAAAAGACGAAATACCCTTCGTGTCTCATTTATTCCACAGATGATCTAATCATTGGAGCTTATAGAACTCCTCATCGTCTTTCCAACGCACTTTGAATCGCTTAAATCCGAGTTCGGATGAAAAAGTTATGGCGAAAATGGACAAGTGTGCAAAACAAAATGTCCCAGCCCGAGCCGAGACACCCAAAGGTGTCTCGGAACTTGTGAAGCTATTTTGACCATGATCCCGTTTGAATCTGAAGAAACTCAAAACAGGAAAGTTGTAGATATTTTTGTCAACTTCCCAACTCATCTGGAATCATGTCATTTGGAGGTCATATAAGGAAGTTATACCTAAAATAACGCCGAGACACCCAGAGGTGTCTCGGACCTGGCCGAGACACCCAAAGGTGTCTCAGAAATTGTGGAGCTGTTTTGACCATGATCCCGTTTGAATATGAAGAAACTCAAAACAGGAAAGTTTTAGATATTTTTGTCAACTTTCCAACTCATCTGGAATCAGATCATTTAGAGGTCATATGAGGAAGTTATACCTAAAATAACGCCGAGACACCCAGAGGTGTCTCGGACCTGGCCGAGACACCCAAAGGTGTCTCGGAACTTGTGGAGCTGTTTTGACCATGATCCTGTTTGAATCTGAAGAAACTCAAAACACGAAAGTTGTAGATATTTTTGTCAACTTTCCAACCTAGAATCAGGTCATTTGGAGGTCATATGAGGAAGTTATGCCTAAAATAGCGCCAAGACACCCAGAGGTGTCTCGGACCTGGCCGAGACACCCAAAGGTGTCTCGGAACTTGTGGAGCTGTTTTGACTATGATCTCTTTAGAATATGAAGAAACTCAAAACATGAAAGTTGTAGATCTCTTTGTCAGCTTTCCAATTCATCTTGGATCAGGTCATTTGGAGATCATACGAGAAAGTTATGTTTAAAATACCCGAGACACTCACAAGTGTCTCGGCCTGGCCGAGCCAGCTCGGATCTGGGCCCAGATCTGGGCCCAGATCTGGGCCCATATCAGCTTTCAATGCCTATAAATAGAGGGCTGTAGGCTCATTTTTGAAAGGTTGGAACTTGGAGAGCCGAAACTCTGCCGAATTGAAGATTGAGCTCAGAGTTTTGAAGACTTGAGGACTTGAAGGTTCAGATCTGATTCTCGGCGAACGTCCACGTCACAAAAGGCAGGATTTCGAGAGAGGTAAAGATCAGATCTGAGATCTACACGAAATCACACTCCGGATCAAAGCTTGGCCTTTGATCCCGAGAATTAAATGCTACTATTTCCTTGGCGAAATAGTACCCTCGGCTATTATTTCCTTGGCGAAATAATAACCGTCGAATCGTGTAGATCCGACCGGATCTAGATCGCGCGGTGGTCCACAGATTAACCCCGGTGTCGGCAAAGAACCCACACAAGCGAGCGACCGCAAAACAGGAGCTCGCGATTTGTTCTAAAGGAGAAAGTTGTAATCTTTTTATTTTCTTTGATTTCGTTGTAACCGGATCTAAAAAAGACCGGATCTTTTGTAATCAAAAAAATCAATTACGAGATAACAATGAATTCAATGAAGGCAATTTTCACCGCGAACAATCTGGCGACCACAGTGGGAGCCACCGATCTCGCTGCCGAGATCATCACGTCGCAACCACAGATCTCAATCCCGGTCGAGGAGGAGGTCGAGTATGAATTCGACCAGGCCAAGTTCGAGGAGTACCTTTCATCCTCGTCTGGATCTACCTCGCCCCGCAAGTCCAAGAAGTTCTCCTCCAGGAGAAAGGCTCGTTGGTTTGAAGAAGTTCAGAACGCCAACGAAACTCTCACCCCAGATGACGCCAAAGTTGCGTCGGGTGAAGTTCCGCCGACCTCCAACCAGGTCAACCCTACTCCCGCCGATGCCTCCACACGTCAACGCCTTGCGCGGCAATTCGCCAAAGCGATGGAGTCCACGGACGGGGTCCGCTACAACGCGGATCTAAAGAACAGGAGAGGCAAACAGCCTCAACAATTGAAGGATGGCGGTTCCTCAAAGCCGCCAACGAACGAATGGATCCGAGTCAAACGGAACCGTTCGATACCCGAGGAGCGGATTCACAAACGCCGCGCATTACTTGCACAAGCAAGAATCCTCGTGCAGAAGGCTGATGAATTGAAGAAAGGAAGAGTGGCCAAGAAGCCGCCATCAACCCGCCAAGTGTGGAGCCGCCAACGAACGAATGGATCCGAGTCAAACGGAACCGTTCAACACTCGAGGAGCGGATTCACAAACGCCGCGCATTACTTGCACAAGCAAGAATCCTCGTGCAGAAGGCTGATGAATTGAAGAAAGGAAGAGTGGCCAAGAAGCCGCCATCAACCAAAGGAAAAGCCAGTCTTGGAGCGCCTCGGTCCGATTCCCGACGAGAGAGGCAAAGCTCCTGTTCAAGATCGTTTGGGCCCAATGAAGAGGCCCCGGACGACGCAACATGCTGGGGGTCGCTGTCACCTCCAACATGACAAAGAGACCAGGGCAGTCATGCGCACCAACTTGCGCATTGAAGTCCAGGAGCCCGCCGAGAACTCACGCCCAAAAAGGCATGTTTCGAGGCGCGTCACTTTCGAAAGCCCTAAGAAAGCAATTCCTCCCCAGGAAAAGGAGTCCCCAAGAACAGGGAACTCAGTGCCCCTGTTCCAAACTCATTCGGGCAGTATTGTCTGAATGCAGATGCATCAAGGCGGTCCCCGAACGAGTTTCGGTTTTCGAGAGGCTCAGTACTGAAACGCCGAAACCAAGGCCTAGGCGTTTCTGACGAAGAAGAACGGTGGTTGAAGAGGGAGAATTTCCGAGGGTCACCACCAACATGACCAGCAGAGAGACGTCGGCGCGGGACAATCTCGAATCGATTTTGAAAGCATCCCGGCCTAGACCCCGTCTGCAGTCCGGAACCATCAAGCGAACAACCTATGGTAGGGTTCGAACAAGACTCCCTTCAGAAGATGAAGAATCTGATGCAGGCTCCGCAGTCGCATCAGATAATACGGTATCCAGCGAGGGACAACCCCGCGAGGCACTTATGATAAGTGCGGAGCAAGTGGCCAAAATGCTTGAAGACGCCTTAGCTAAGCAACAGGAAACCTTCAGGTTCGAAATGCAGATGGCCATGCAAAACATGAGAGAAATGCATGACCAACAAATCCAAGCATTGACGAACCAGCAAGGCGAGCCAAGTCGTCGTAACCCGGTTAATCTGGAAGATGAGGACACAAATGCGAATGAGACGCATAATGCCAATAATCCTCCCGTCAATGCAGGGGGTGGTAACGAGAATGCCAACGAAGACTCGGGTGAAAACTTGAAGATCAAGAACCTCGAGAGCAAAATCAACACATTGATCTCCGCTCAAGAGACGAAGAAAACAGGCATTCCCTGTCCATACCCAAGAGAGTGGGAATCGATCCCATATCCGGC
>NC_033799.1:64325883-64333968 GCF_001876935.1 Asparagus officinalis | reverse complement strand
AGGAGTGGATACCTCCTCATCGTCCGGCGACTGAAACAGAGGATAATGTCGGCCCACAATCCGATTACTCTTCCAAGACATCGCTAGGGACATTGCATATGGGTGGTAGTGCCCGTGATAAGAGGTTCGACGAGTTTTAAAGCCAGCTTAATGCTTTAAAGCTCCAATAGAACATGAACAAGCTGGGGGTGGTCCGACCCTATCCTGTCGAATGGGATACAATCCCATACCTAGCGAAGTTCAAGCCGATTAGCTTGGTGCAGTTCAATGGCAAGGGCTCACCCTCACAACACATCTACTATTTTATGGCGCAGACCAGATTCCTTACGGGGAATGACACTATTTTCACCCGGTTATTCATAGGCACCCTCAAAGGGGTAGCATTTGAATGGTTCTGCAAGTTAGAACCCGGCTCTATTAAGTCATGGGCCGACGCGGAATGGCTCTTCTTGGCCCGCTTCTTTGATGACGACACGGAGGTGTCGATGGCCACCCTCCTCGTCAAAAAGCAGTGGAAGTCGGAAATCGGTCAACGACTTCGTGAAAAGATTTAGGAACCGATCGGTCCACTGTCGGGACCAAGTTTCCGAATCCACACTGATCGATATGTGTCGTAATAATCTCTCAATCCACATTCTGTCTAAGATCGGCATGGTGGAAACCCGAACCTAGAAAGAACTTGTTTGTCAAGGCGAGCAAATGGAAAACATGATCAAAAGGCTAGAAGTCAAGGAGCCACAGCCCAAGAAGGGAGCCGTGGAGTTGATCGTGCCAAACAATCCCCCTCGAACAACGCCCCCCATGGCAATACGACTTCAAAGAAGACCATGTGGTGGCGACATTCGATACTCTATTCAAGAGCAATCGAATTAAATTACCGAAGGTCATAAAGCTTGAGGAGGCGAACAAGACGAATAACCCGGGTTACTGTGCGTATCACAGATTCCTCAGTCACCACACCTCTAAGTGTTACATCCTCAAGGATAATCTCCAGGCCTTCTACGATGCAGGAGTCCTGAAGATGGAGAAGGTACAAAAGCAGGTGACCACGAATATGATCACCTTGAGTTTTGGGACAGATCTCCCGGAGGTTCAAGCTCCGGAAGGGGTAGTTCCTATCCCCAAGGTAGTCGTGAAAATCACTAATGACGACCCTCACAACCAACGAGGGAAAGGTTTAGTACCCCAAACTTTGCCATCGGGTCAGGTGATGTGGGTCCATCCGGACCTCCTCAGCGATGAGCAGTGGACTGCAGAGCCCTTCAGGAAGACCAAAGGTACCGTGCAATGCCATCTCCGCCGTGCCGGATGGTGACCAGACTGCAATATCTACCTTCACGGGCTCCGAGGAGGAAACTGCCGTCCTTGTCACAAGAGCTGGGTCCCTTGCATCACTTTCACTCCTAAGGACATGCTCATCAAAAGTACCTCCCATGATCGACCACTGTACTTCACAGGGTACGTCGGTTCCTCAAAAGTGAATCGAATTCAAGTCGACCCGGGGTCTGCACTAAGCATCGTACCCCTGAAGTTGATCAAACACCTGGGGGTGCCCTCGAAGCGTCTGTCCACGACTACCATAACCATCTTCAGCTTTAATGCCACGGGAACCTGACCGCTGGGCAAAATACGCCTAAAGTGCCGGATAGGCGACATGAAGATAGAGGTGACCTGTTATGTCATCGACGCCGAGCCATCCTACAATATGCTCTTAGGACGACCATGGATCCACAGTAACCGGATAGTCCCTTCTACCTTGCATCAATGCTTAAAATACATGGATGACTATGATCATGTGAAGACAGTAGTAGCCGACAAGCAACCCTGCAAAGGCGTCGAGAACTACTTCACGGACTCTCTGCTGTACCAGGACCCCGATGAGCCACCGATTGAGGAGCTCGAGAGCATCAATGAGGTGGATAGCGAACCTAAGTACGGCGACGGCCTGGTCCTGAACGACTTCGAATCAATTGTAATCGGTTACGAAAGTCACAATGTAACCGACGCTGTTCAGGCGAAGGAGATTATCTTGAATGAGAAGTTCAACTTTACTTATTTGTTGTCGTACTCAACGTTCGAGGATGATGCGCCTAATGACCTAATGTCGAAGCTCTATAACGACCATTCCCTCGTCGTATGTCGTGAAGAGACAACCGATCGAGTCTTCACAAGCCATACTCGTCGTGCCGGCCCGGGATAACTATCAAAAGGATATTATCTTGGGACGAGTCGATCACCCTTTGTGCACGTTGTGAGACGAATCTGAAGATGAAGACTCCGAGTCTTAGTTTTCACAGTACAGTCAAATCGTGAGGCGCATGATGAGCAACATGGGGTACGACCTCACTCGCCCAGAGGGCCTGAATTACGGCCGAGGGCGCAAGATGGTCATTCGACCTGCTTACGTACCTAAAGGCAAACCCTCAAATTACTTCAACAGGACTCGGAGAGGTTTAGGCTACTCCTCTTCCTCATCGGATCTGTTCTGTTATGTCAACGAGGACTCCGACTATGCGCGTTCAGGGGATCGATCATCGACAACCTCAGCATGGGACTCAGACGTTAGCGTAAGGGATTTGTTCGACAACCTTACAATCAACATGGTTGCGATTGATCCCGCCAAAATGGCCGGGGATGAACAGGTCCCACTTTATGATGAGACATAGGACAGCCACGTCAACGCTCAGTGGAATAGTCGTTTCGAGCAACGTGAACCACCGACCGAAGACGAAATCCTCCAGGTGAACATGGGCGATGAGACAAACCCCAAGCCTATATTCATCAGCGGTAGCCTACCACCTTAGGAGAAAGAAGATCTCATTGCCCTCATACGGGAATACATTGATGTCTTCGCATGGAATTACGATACCCTATGGTCGAAAAGGAATGTTTAGCCTTGGTGTTCGCCATCCAAAAGAAGCGACACTACCTAGTTGGCCAAACTATCCACGTCATTTCCCAGATGAACCCTATTCAAGTCTTCATGACGTAGCCCGTGGCCTTAAACTGGTGTTTGGCTAGATGGGCACTCTTACTGTCTCAGTACGACATCCACTTCATTCCACAGAAGTCGTTTAAAGGACAGTCTATCTGTGATCTTATGGCTAGTCATCCGCTAGGGATGAAAACTAACCTATTGTCGTTTAAAGGACAGTCTATCTGTGATCTTATGGCTAGTCATCCGCTAGGGATGAAAACTAACCTATTCGAAGATTTGCCAAATAACCCCCCCGAAGTCAACATGGCCTCCCTGGCGGAAGCCTGGCAGATGTTCTTTGTCGGCACGTCGCACGTCGGTACGAGCGGATCCATCGTGGTGGGAGTGGGGGTGTTCCTCACTTCCCCACATAATCATGTACTACCCCGAGCCTTTTCTCTAATAGAGCCATGCACCAACAACGTGGCTGAGTACAATGCACTGCTCATTGGACTCAAGCTGGCAAGAGAGTTAGAGATAAAACACCTCGAAGCCTATGGTGACTCTCAGCTAATTGTTAAACAAATGACGGGGGCATACGAAGTGAAGAACGACGACCTGATCCCGCTTCACAAAGCAGCCACCAAACTAGTGGAATCATTCAAAAGTTTCCGCATCGAGCATGTGCTTCGTTCTAAGAGCACGCACGCGGACGCCCTCAGGTGAAATACAGTGGAAGTGACATCGCCTATCCTCTCTTCCAGTGACCGCTGTTGACCCACCCAGAAGGCAACATGGGATTCCAGATCTGCTATCTCCCTGGAGCAGACTTCTGCTACCAGGCCTCGCGACGCCTAATGTGAGACAGAAAGGGCTCCACATCGGCTTTCGGACCCTCTCGCAGCAAGGTCTCCAGACTCGTCAGGCATGACTCAATAAAAAGGAGCCTCTGCACGCAACGTGTGGCCAGCCGGCGTTTGCCTAGCCGCCTGAGATCGGCCACATGATCCAGGAGGAACTGTTTGAAGTCATCGTAGGTTCCCATGCTAAGACTGACAAGGGAAATTACCTGCTTCACAGCATTCTCGAATTCCTCAACGTGAGCCTATATGGATGAAGAATCTGAGGAAACAGGCTGTAGAACGGGGTTCGAGGCGGAGGAAGTCGTGATTCCCTCAGATTCGTCGTCAGAAATCAAAATAGGCTCGGCCGCACGCTCGATAGTGGTCAGCGCTTCGTCCTGAACTACACAACACGATAGAGACACAACAAGGAGTTAAAGGCGAGAGGTATCGACTCGACTTGCGACCCTGTAATCGAACTGCATGAAAACCTGGACAAAAAGGTACCTTTGGTGGCAGCGGCCTCGGTGGCACCAGAAGAAGACACCTCCTTTCTTTTTTTCAAAGCAACTCTCTTCACCTTCGGCGCCATTTAGAGTGCAATGAGAGGAAGCGTGAGTTTTCTCCAGAGATGACAACAAGAAAGCTACGACCTCCCTTAACGAGGAGGAGGGGCATTAAATACTCATGGTCTGGACAATGGTCCGCTGTTTGATTGGACCGTTCAGAACCAAACAGTCACGAGTAAGGCCGAACAATTCGGGATCTCACATGAGCGGTCAAGATCTAGCAGTTTCTAGACACGATCTCTCACCAACGGCCCAGATCGGGTGAGGAAAACAAAGAGGCCTACTACGCCATCTTTAACGTGAAACGAGGCATCCACGTCGTCTTAACTGACGAGCGCATTAACGCATGAACCGGCACATGGACCACTAAAGGTGGAGCCCGCCCACAAGGCGAATTCGTCGTCTGAACTCATGTAGTCTGAACCCGTCTGAGGGTTTAGACGTCCAGGCTCGCACACCACTCTGGAACTCGAGTCAGTTTCGCCTGCAGACAGAATTCGCCTGCAGAAAGAATAAGCCTGCGGCTAAAATCTGCCAAAAGCAAGAATCCGCCCGTAGCTAGGACTCCCCTGTAGCCAAACTCTGACCGGTGCAGATTCGTGTTGAACAATGAACAAAAAAAAACAAAAAAGGTGCGGCGTGCACAAGGGAAGTAATGAATAGAAATAAAAGGATAATTCCATTCATTAAGAGGGATTCGAATACAACGAGTAGCTTTATGGGATGATCCTCTTTACCAGTAGCTTTATGGGATGGGTCAGCTACGAATACAAGAGGAAGGTTAGTAAATACCCTCGGGAGGAGCCCCACTGATGGTTCAGCATGAACGGATCGACAACGCTAGATCCTACTCTTACCTGAGCCACCAAGCCCCTCTTCATCTCGTTCAGCATGAACGGATCGACAACGCTAGATCCTACTCTTACCTGAGCCACCAAGCCCCTCTTCATCTCCACCTCCCTCCTCTTCATCAGAAGGAATGAAGATTACTCTCTCAACGGTACCTACATTAAGTCGACACGAATGTCAGGTGGTGCGGATTCGACCTTACACCCGAAGGCACGATGTTAAAGATTACCTTATGGTACGGTCGTGGAGGTCGTCAAAGTCCCCGCCTGTAGCCTCAGACCAGACTATGGAGGAGCATCCTCCAAAGTCGCTGGGACCATCTCTGATGCGGCGAAAGGAGCAGGCAAAATACCCCCAGTCACAGGAGGAGTCACTCCAGGAATGATCACCTGAGTAGCATCGTCCTGACCTTTTGCCGCTCTGACGGCCTCAGCCGTCTCTTCGTGACGGACCTTCTTGGCCGCCTCCATCCTGGAATTCTTGGTCGCAGTCTCCCGCTGTCGTTTAGAGAGAAGTGAACTACTCGGAGATAGGAGGGGCATCCTCATCCGTCCAGCTATCGTGCTCCGGGCCTGTTCTAGATGTTCACCTGCCCGGACTAGCTCATTAGATTCTCTCTGCCCATTGGTGGGATCCAGCAAAGGGCCAGGGGACGGAGCTTGAACCTCAAGTGCCCCGGATTCATGTAAACCTACATCAAAGCCCTTGGTGTCATTAGCAGGATCCTCCAAGAACCACTCTTTAGCAGTTTAGCGGCCCTTCCGCCTCGAGGGACGGGGAGCTCCCCTTGGGCGACGCCCGTGTTCCATCAGACAGGAACTCTAGAACCGAAAGCCTTCAGGATTATCGCTAGCGCCCCGATACCACCGGAAGTATAAGAGCATATGGTGCAGATTATGATCCTTTGCAGGTAGCTCAAAATGAGCGTGGGTGCTGCCAGCATGAGTCCAGAACCATCCCTGAGCACCATCCACTAACCCTCCTTCGAAATATAAGTAGGGGTTGATGTTTCCCACGTACAGTTGGTCGTACCCAAACTGGCGGGCAAATCTGTAACGAATGTACGGCTCGAGGTAGCACACAGAGCCTGTTCGTAGAATATGATACCCCGATCGAATATTCACCAACCATCGAAAAGCGCCACAGGAAAGAATGGTGTGATGGTCCACCATCGATACATCACTAAGAGACTTGCCATACCCTCCTCCACTAAAGTAGGGGAAGAAACAGTGAAAATTGTAATGGCTGAAGTGGGACAGCATCTTCCTCACATCAGGGATGTCTTCACACTTCCATGAACATCTCTCAAGGCGCTGGACAAACGGAACAAACTTTTCCTCTTGGAGAGTAGCTGGGGCACTCATCAAGCACTCGCAATGGTAGACAAACCACGCCATGAAGTAAGTGTAGGGCAGCCCCACTCTAGGGTTAGGAGTCCTGATGACTTCACCTTCCCCTTCGTCGACTATCAACACATGACAAAATTGGGCCGTCAATGTGCGGAGTCCCCAATGGATACACGCCACCATCGCCGACACCAACGCGTAAGACTTCCCGTGGGCTAAGCAAACTGCAGGATACACAACCTCCACCAGAAGTGCCTCGAAGGAATGTGTGGGGACCACGCACCTCTTCAGCCACAACATAAGGTACCCCACGAGCAAGGCCTTTCCAGATATAGGGGACTTGGCCTGGTGGTGGAATGAGTGGAAAACCGTTCCGAATTTGAATCTACCCTCGTCATGCTCGAGAGTCATGGTGGCTCCCCCTTCGGCCGTCCTCCTTTCCACTTCGGCCTGTTCATACTCGCCCAGCGGCAGAGTAGGCCTTCCCTTGATATCATTCTCCGGGAATAAGTAATCAGCCCAGTTCTTATGGCTGATCCCCGGAACCCTCTTCTTCTTGCCTTTGTGGTCTACCGCCCCCAAGGTATTGAGGTATATATGGTAGTGACAAAGCAATTCCCATAGAGTCTCAACCACCAAGGGGGAGAGGTTTGAAAGTTGGTCAATCTCATCTTGGCCTGGGATGTACTCCTCATAGGGGAAGCTTCCCAAGGGCAATCCTGACACGTCATACATCTCGTGAAGGGTTATGCCAAGTTCACCATTGGGGGTGAAGAACATGCCGCTGTCCGCACAATACAGTTCCAAGATGCTGTGGAACTGAGGAGCATTGATTTTCAGACCATGTCGAGTGGCCCGAATGGCTACGTACAGCTCTGAATCCATGAGATCATAATTCTCGGCCAAGACATAGTCAGTAATCGTAGACCACCAGGTGCTGTTACCAGGCGCAGAGTAGATCCATCCCGAGGCTCTGAAGTCCTTTGGAGGGAATTTCTGCCCGGCCCTAAAGAAACAATGATGGAAGGTCTCTGCGACTGCAGTCATCTCCCCAGCGGGCAACTTGTTGAACGGCAGGCCAAGACGTAGAGCGGTTACACGTTTGTAGGAGCTGTCCACCCCGTACCTAGCTGTAGAGCCCGTGAATACATCGCAAGTCATCCCGTCTTGAGTTGGGGTCAAATCCCAATTCATCATTCTTGGGACTACAAGGGATCGCAACTCAACAATTGAGAACCCTCTCGGCATGCTGGGGAGGTAGTAGTGGACCTTGTCCACTACGTGGAGCCACCTGCTCTCCCTGAGCAATAGAGCTGAAGGATCAGTCGTGGCATCACCGAACAAAAACTGAGGCTTTTTGAGCTCTGTCCTAGCCTCGTCTGTCAACACTGTGTCAGTAGTCAACTCACACAACGTCAAATGGTGCCCGTCGGTGACTTTCTTTATCAGTCCATCCGGCTTGTTGGCAGCAAACACGGGTACCGGATCCAGGAAAGGGAATCAGAGAGGTGCCATATAGCCTGTACCTCCGGCGAGACCGATAGCCACACCCTTCGGAAGAG
>NC_033799.1:64294853-64325867 GCF_001876935.1 Asparagus officinalis | reverse complement strand
TCAGGATGGAGTCCGCCCTAAGGGCAAATCCGCCTATCAAGCCAAAGAGGGCAAGGTCGCCAGACAAATATAAATCCGCCTGTCAAAAAGCAAAATTCACTTGACAAAGACGAGATTTGCCTGCATAGATCGAATTCATCTTTACCAAACAAAGGTCGCACTCGCCTGTTAAGAACGAATTCGCCTTCGCCCGATAAAGGACGACTTCGCCATAAAGGCAGAAGTCACCTTCTACACATAAATGCAGAATCCACCTAAAAATGGTCATTTTTATCCAAATCGGGGAAACCGCCAAAAAAGGGCAGAGTCCACGTAGGAAGACAAGCAATGCTCGCCCTCCCGACCCGACACCGGCAATCAATGCAAAGTCGTCAGACAAACCATTCGACTTACCATAGTGCGTCTCAGGCACGCTGGCAATCATACTAGCGGCGATGCAATCAGAATAACATCTAGGACCTCGTCCCTTTTGAACACATTTCTTGGATTTTGGCGCCATGACTTGGAGTCGAGGACGAAGTGGGAGTTTCTTTCTCTCTAGAAAATTTTCACGCTAGGAGAAGTTCCTGAGCAGGGTCACGATCGCTCTCAAAGGCTATTTAAAGGCAAAAATGCTTGCGTGGTCACGATCGCTCTCAAGAGGTGGAGCATTGGCAGTTAAGGGACGTGGCCACGATCGAAATCAACGGCCCATATTACTCTCAATAGTTCATTCTCTTTTGAGATTACAAAAAAAAAAACGTCGAGACAGGAAACGGGTCGACCAAAACCCGGGACCCAAACCGAAATCATTGACTGAACCCAACAGCTAAATTCGAAAACCACGGCCACGATTCATCATCGAACGAGGTGCACGAAGCTGACGTCGCATTATCAGATCGCAATTAATGCGACCTGATGGACCCACGCCGCCTTAGCTGGAAAGCGCGAAGCCCCATCGGCAAACACGTGGCTCAAATCCCGCCAAATCAAATTT
This sequence comes from Asparagus officinalis, assembly GCF_001876935.1. NCBI lineage: Eukaryota > Viridiplantae > Streptophyta > Magnoliopsida > Asparagales > Asparagaceae > Asparagus > Asparagus officinalis. The sequence goes on along the minus strand of NC_033799.1, from coordinate 64,324,891 downwards.
CGTCTGAAGGAAGGGTTTCGCTTGACCCTACGATTTCAAACTTCACTTACGAAACTGAATTTCGCTTGAACGATTCGTTCGCCATCAAAAACAAATTTTGGGTAGTGCGACTCGTCCAGAATTTCGAACTGCCGATGGAATAGCCTCGCTCAAACCCACGCCTCAAACGACTAAGGGTTAGAGCATAAATCTTAGCATTAAGCCTAAGAGAAACTACTCGACAACTCATTATACTAAGGGGAATAGTATGGCTAGCCCGATTCAAACGGTAATCGGTAAAGGCAAGTCAAACCCGTTGATAGCTGAGGGTTTGCTTAAAATCCTGAAGGGGGATAAATTCGCCCTAACCCACCCAGGACGTCTTTATTCAATGTATTCCAGACCACACATGAGTTGGTTAAGGTCTAAAAACTTTAAAGGGGTCTTGTAGACGGTAAAAATTACCTTTGCAGACTTACGTGAAATTCGCCTGCGAGTCGGAGTCGCCCGCACAAATTGAGGGTGGGACTCACCGATGGGCTTAAATCACTAGCGCGAACCCAAACCGCTCGGTTGTCAAATTCCTTTGCATTTATTGATCACAGATTCGCCTGTATGATCGGCTCGCCCGCACGAGTCAAGATCATCCAGATTCGCCTGTATGATCGGCTCGCCCGCACGAGTCAAGATCATCCAGATTCGCCTGTATGATTGACTCGCCCGCACGAGTCAAGATCATCCAGATTTGCCTGTTTACTCGACTCACCCACACGAGTCAAGATGATCCAGATGACTAAATTTTGACTGTCTACTTGACTCGCCCGCACGAGTCGAGAGTCGAATTTGCCTACAAACAGTGTACCTGACAGCCGCTACGCTGCGTATAGGGATGGGCCTTCCCACTTCCCACGACGCGAAGGGAGGGAGCACAGTACTCCAAACCCATCAAGTAGCTGCTCACAGTACGAGCAACAAGTTAAATCCATGCAGTCGCCAAGTCCACCTGCATGCTCACGGTTGAAGCTCACCTCGCCTGCACGAGTCAAGAGTTGGATCCGCCCACGATCAACAAGCTTTCCGAACTAGTACCTGGCAGCCACAACGTCACGTACAAGGATGAGCTTTCCCACTCCTCACAATGTAAAGGGAAGGAGTACAGTGCTCCGAGCCCATCAAGCAGCCGCTCATGGTACAAGCCAAAGGCATGGTATTTCCCAATAGTACATGGTCACATCCTATGATTCAGGGAGCAGTCACGCCATTTCATCCCCTATTTAACAACCTCTCCTGCAACAGGAAAAGGGTTTGAGATTGAAAAGTTCAAAAGAACAATTAAAGAGCGATATGTCCAGAATCCCTTTAACTAAATCAATCAGTTAATCGGACCATTGACCCTCGGTTCTCGGCTCGAACACCATTTGGGAACTCAGGAGACTCAAACTCTACCGACCCGAGCTTCTACCACATACTGAAGCTCGCCAACAACCTCGGTCGAATCGTCCAGGGGAAGTAGACTCGGTGCGAGAACCGAGCGAGGTGTCCTATAGCTATCGAAAGTCCCCACGTTAAACAAGAAGGGCATTCCCTCCACTTCTGTTGTAATTTCAATTCATTAGTTTGTAATAAGCTATTCTTATCAATACAAACGAAATCCCTATTTCGGGAGATCAAAATTTACACCTACAGAGTCACCAGATGAGCACCCTTGATCACGAAATTATCAAGAGTGAGTTGTGAAGAAGACGATAGAAAAACACAAGAACAATTTAGTTTTAGGTGATGGAAAATACCTTCTCTAGATTATGAGAATAATAGATTACAAATCCCACTCTCTCACAATCTCTCTAAAACCTAATATCTTGATTAGAATCTCACCTCTTATCTCTTCTCCGATTTTTGATTGTTTAGAACCCTAAAACAATCCTATTTATAGAGTTTACAATGTGGATGGCAAACTTATAATTAAACAAACCAAAATCAAACAGGAAAACAGAGTCCCAAACGAACCAGGAAGGCCCACGAAACCGTCGCGGTCGATCGGATCTAACGACCGAAACCAAAATCAACTATAGGGTTTTGGTAGTCCACCACTGAGCTCGTTGCGGTCGACCGTGAAAAGTTCAGAGACATTTCTCTTTGCCATGCACACTCGCGGTCAACCGCGGTGTCACGTGCGGTCGACCGTTGGAAGCTCAAAATGACTCCTACGATCTTTTTTTTATAATCTTCACTTTTGCCACCTTCAATGACTTCGTTTACGTCTCTATTTCTCAACATACCATGATAATCATCTATCTTCAAGCTCCCATGAAGATTTCTAAGCTCCTGAAGCAAGGAAAAAGATACATCCATATCATAGCTCCCCCTTTAGGAGCTTAAAGTCCTGTTCAAGTTAGAACTATAGCTGAGGTAACTCGTGAGCCCCTCCTTCTTTTTTGAACCACTTGGCCTTGCTAGGAATCTGGTCTCGATGTCTGATCAGAAACAACTACTTCATCCCGCGTCTTTTCGTAGTCACCTTCCACTCCAAATTGTAACCCTCTTTTAGTGGCTCCTCATAAGAACTAATGCATAACACAGCAATCGTCTTGCTTGCATTCACTAGCCTCTTCACCCAGTTCATCGTCATCAAGTTTGTCTCCTTCGGAAGAAACACCGAACGAAATATGAACTTTTTACATCTTTGGTGAATGTGTACTTCTGAGCCCGTCTCTCGTAGATTGCATATCTATCCCATAAATAGGGTTTCCCCACTATAACCTGACAAAAAACCAATAAAACTACGTCGCACGTGACCTCATCAATATACGACTCATGGAACACAAATCTGAAAGTGCATTAATCAACTACACCCAGTCTCGTCTCCTTCTGAATCCATCCTAATGGATAGGTCTTCAAATACTTGATTGTATTCAGACCTAGCTTCTAAACCAAGGCCTCGGATATCAAATTCTTCACGCTTCCTAGATCAATTATGGCATCAACCAAACTGGTCTTAACCTACAACTTAAGAACAAAGAGCTGCTCTCTAGGGTTGTCGTTGTCTTTCATGGCTTGCTTTCCCACCATAAGGTTGAGACTGCTGTTGGGCTATATCATCCCAGAAACTTTTTGGAACTTGAGCTATCATGTATCCCTTTTTCTCATCCTTCTTCTCTAACTCCCTTGGCTTGAGATGAGGATACTTCTCCCAGCACCGATCAACTACGTGCCTTGTCTTCTCGTAATGACTACAAATCAGCCCTGCTTTCCTGGGACAGCCCTTCTTCTTCTCCTCCTTAGATTAAGAACCACTAGACTCACCTTCAGCTTGTTTTGCATCTCCATTTGCCTCGTTGCTCCTCTTTTGCTTGCCTTCGACGACAATATCCTTCACGCTCACCTCTGTAATAGATTCCACTATGAATAACTTCATCTCCTTCTGGATGTAATTGTTCAATCTCATCATATACTTCATAAACATAGAATATTCCTCCGTTGTCATACCCCAATACCAATTTTGATCATTTGGAGCGTGATTCGGCAGACAATGCAACCATACGGTCACATTCACGCCTCTGGATCATCCTGTACACATATATATTACCCAAAAGAGCTACTACATAGAGCATGTAACTAAGATAACAAAGAAAATAGATTGATAAAGAAATCTCTAACAAAGACAGAGTTCTCTTACATGTCCACAACTATCCAAGTAGGAAAAAGGAAAATACATTATTATAGTCTGAAGGACCACATGTGATTACAGGAAAAGTCTAAAACAAATGAGTGCCTAAATAACTAAAGCTGAGAGAGAGATAGAATAGAAGGCGATCACTGTCACTAGGCTTGATCCTTAAAGTACTCTTGGTCCTGCGAAGAAAGAACAGTTCCTGAGTCTGGGGCAAGCAAACCCCATGGGAGTCAGAAAACTCCAAGCAAGCATGTAAAATAAGGAAATTATGCATGTTTAAGTGCATGTGGCATATAAAGAAAAGATGAAAACTCAATTAAAGATAACAAGGGAAATTGCTAATTGTAGTTATCAACAAGGTCTACCATAAGCACATCTCTTATACCCTATACTAAAAGGAGTTAAGATATAGAAACCCGCAACATGAGATGAGTACGTCGAGGGAATAATCCAAACAAGGAAACCCTCGTATATACCATATATCTTAAATTTCTAAATCGCTAAATATCAACTCCTAAAATTCTATAACCAAACAATAAAAATATACATCACCAACACCTCAACCAGGACATGTCGTGCATGCCAAATCTATCATCAAGCATTTAAGCACATTATTCTTATTTTACATGTTATTTGAATTAGAGGAGAATAATATCATGTTTATAAATCGGTCTTCGCGTAACACATCCCGGGAACACAGCTTCAAGTCAGGTATTTGCCCTTGGTCCTTGTATATATAATTCAAGATATTAGTAGTACCCATGAGCCCATTTATATACCTTATATATTCTTCATCCAATTCCCCTTTATAAACCCGATATTTGTCAGTTTAATTTAATTGACTACGCATGAAATGTTGTGCACTAACAACAAAGTTACCGTGGAACAACTTCTGTAAAACTATAAAAAATAACTGTGACCCAGAACATGTCCAATCAAGATGGGTGCATCGTCTAGTCGATGCTATAATAATAATAGCCAAGGTAAAAAATCTCATATCGAGATATCGATATCGAGAGAATACCTATGCTATGAAAACACGCTTATAAATCATATTTTTAACAGGAGTCATCTTCATGGATAGTCTCTCCTATTGGATGACAACTAGGCGATCAAGCAACAGTTTTTCATAAAGTCATGCATGTCAAACACAGTAATCTAATCATGACATTTCAAGTGATCTCCATTATCAATACCAGATAAGTATTGCTTATTTAGGCACTTGATGGTACAAAATTCCATAAACATGAACTCTCCAAACATAGTTTCATAACAATTAGGCACTTGATGGTACAAAATTCCATAAACATGAACTCTCCAAACATAGTTTCATAACAAGTACAAATTAGTAATTCATAAACATTAACACTCCATAAACATGAACTCTCCAAACATAGTTTCATAACAAGTACAAATTAGTAATTCATAAACATTAACACATATTTAGCCATTCATCTATATTATATTAATTAAATAACTCAATATATACGATGCGTTAGTATATTTAGTAGCTTGGTTTATATTCAAAGTTGAGTAGTATCAAAACACTAGTCATTATCATTGATTAGTATTGTTTTGCATATATAGGGTTACAAGTTGTTAATTTTGATATATTTACAGTAAAGTGTGTTCTCTATATGAATAATAATATTGTCTGTCATATAACATATAATGTCATGTACTCTTTAATCAATGTTATCATATATCATGTTCATGTATGCGCAACATCTTTATAATACTACTATCTTTTCACAATATTTCTAAAAATAATATTAAGCAATAAAATAAAAGCGTTGAAAGAATGCTTGTCGATTATGTCGAACCAAAAATTCAAGCAAAGATTCATTCTCTACTCCTCTTCAAGCCTAAATTATTGCTTCCCTCTCTCTTCTCTCTCTCTCTCTCTCTCTCTCTCTCTCTCTTGAGCAAATATGCTTTGTCTCTCTTTATCATCTGTGAGAAGTCTCTTTATCCCATGAGAAAGGATTTGTAAGAGGTGCTTTATGGAGTGATGAGTGTAAGGATAAGGTTTAGTGGAGGGTTAATTGAGTAATAGTAGGGATATGCTTAGATTTAGCGAGAGATTTAGGGGATATTTAGGTTAGGGATTAGTGGGTTTGTTAGGATTTGGTATGGTGGGAAGATAATTAGAGGAGAGGGGGATTTGTTTAATTCTAACTGTTTTAGGTGCTAAAAAATCAACCAGGGATCTAGAAGTAGGATGAGTTGATCGTGGTCGACCGCAGAGACCATCGTGGTCGACCGGATCCAACGACCAAAACCAAAATTAACTACAGGGTTTTGGTGGTCGACCGCCGAGTTTGTCGCGGTCGATCATGAAAAGTCCAGAGACTTTTCTTTGTGCTGTGCACGCTCACGGTTAAACGCGGCGTCACGTGCGGTCAACTGCTAGAAGCTCAAAATAACTCCTGCAGTCTTTTCCTATAATCTTCATCTTTGCCGCCTTCAACGACTTTATCCTGTCTCTATTCTCAATATACCATGAGAATCATCTATTCTCAAGCTCCCATGAAGATTTCTAAGCTCCCGAAGCAAGGAAGAAGATATACCCATATCACTATTGATCGTGGTCCGGGCGACCGCCGCTTAAGGTGCGGTCGACAATCAGTCAGGCAGAAGCCTGTACATGTTTTGACTCACGTTTGATGTTCTCGAGGGATGTTCTTGATCTATCTAAGATGTAATATGATGTTTATGACCTGTTTAACACCTGAGGTGTTTGTGAACACGAAATATTAACACGCACAATTGAGATACATGCACTAATGCTTGATTTATGTTCTTAAATAAATATATTTGCATAGTGGAGATGCACAATATATGTTTGAGGTTATAGGTGTTGGCATAACACATGATAATGCATATTTATCTGTTGGGGATGTTTTGGTGTGGATGTTTACCCCGTAATGAGACCTCGGTAGTACCATACTAGGAGTATTTGGACATTATCCTATAATTAGATCTCGACGATACCAATACTCGAAGATGATCGATGTGTTTCCGCATTCGGCTGATACACCTTTATTCTGTTGTACGATTATTTGGATGCATTATCTGGAATAGGGGAGATAAAACCTATTGCTGTAGAACGATTAAGTAAGGATGTTGAGTTCACATGATATTATGAGAACCTTACAAGAGTATCATTTTGTGATAAAGACATATATACACAGTTGTAGTTTGCTCCCATATTAGATTACCTAAGAGTAGGGTACACTTTGGATACATGGCATACATGGTATGGTCTATGGTGATGTTTGAGCTGGATGATATTTCCTTATGACTGTGCCGACTACCTGAGGGTAGTTCAAGATTAACATTGGCTCTATATGGTTGAGGTTTGGAGTTGTGGTATTGTCTTTCTTTTATGTATTTTTTTCATTTAAAGGATATGAATTGGTATTTATCGATTCATAATTTGAGATATGGTATATACATGAGGGTTTCCTTATTTAGATTATTTTGCTCGATGTACTAATCTCGTGTTGTGGGTTTCTAAATCCCAACTTCCACTTAGTGTATTATGAATGAATTTGTATCTATATGTATTAACAGTATTTTATTATATACTCCTACCCCTTCCTCCTGGGGTCAATGGAGATGATCTCGTTAGCGCTTTGACGCTCGTTGTTTCCCCCTCTTTTAGGCATCTAGGCCGGTGTATGGAGAGTCGCAGGTTGATGAGATTGTATTTTAGATTCAATCTAGTTATTTACATTTGTAGTTATTTCAGAGTTCCACATTTAGTTGTTTATTTTCAGACTCTAGAGATTGTGATTTTATTTTGTAGAGGGTGAATACCTTAGAGAGATTTTATTTAACTCTTGTGATTAGACATGCTACATTTATTTTGGTTTTAGAGATATCTTATTTATTTACAGTTGGGCCATGATGATGTTGTTTATCTATACTTTCTCTATGATTATTCTTTTCTTTGTACTACTTCCTTATTATTTGCCAGTTTGTACCTTCACTTGTTTGTTGATTCTACTAGAAAGATGGTAACTGTGATGGTGAAACATGTTGTTATACGGTGTTGGTGCATGACAGGTATAACAATCAGGGATTCACATTGGATTATAGCCTTACGTGAACCCTAGGGCATCACAGTTAGTATCAGAGCTCTAGTTCTGATATCCTTAGGATCAACTCTGTGTCATATTATAGAGCTAGGATAGAGTTTCCTAGGAATCATGTGTAGAGTCCACTAGGAATTCCTAGTATGAGTGAGGACATATTGCACGTATACGTGAAAAATATAATTTTTTTTATGATGAACTATTTGCTTTGAATTATAAAGCATGTTGTGAGTGATAAGTGATATGATTTTTTCTATTGGTATACATTATGTTATTTATTCTTGAGACCCTATTTACTATGCTTAACAAGTTCTACTCCTAAACTTATAGATGTCAGGAAGAGGATGTGGTCACAAAGGTACCCATGCTCAGGGAGCTCGACAAGCTGATACATAGCCCAAGCGGCAGCAGGCTCTATAGTATTTAGTGGATCTCATAGCATCATTGGCAGCACGACTGGTAGCGATTGAGGAGGAGTTGGCAAATGATGCTCAACAGGAGACACCCATTCATGAGGAGATACCGAAGGAGACACCAATAGATACCCCACCGCTACTAGTTGATGATAGAACTGTTGAGCATGAGGCTTGAATTTGTCTGGTAGAGAGATACCAGTAGATGAAGGCACCAGAATTTCATGGCTCTTCAGATTCTATTGCTAACCACATAAGTGGAAGGAAGATGTGAGTAACATCTTGGATATGCTTAATGTGAACACTGTACAGAAGCAGAGGCTAGTAGCTTTCAGCCTCAAGGGCGATGTCGAAGGATGATATCGACTTCGTTTCACTCTAGAGCAGAAGATGACAGTTTCGTGGGAGGCTTTGTTTTCTGTTGGCCTTCTTGTTTTGATGATGTTTAACAAACAATTTACCACTAATGTTGTTTGTCTAGTCTAAGCTCAATTATCTATACACACACATTTTATTAGTTTCCTTGTATATATATGTAATCACATATATATACAACACAAGTTTTGGTTTTCATGTTTATAAATATGAAATTACATGTTTCATATTTATTATTGTGATTTGGTTTTTCTACATAGATATGAAACAAATATATTTTCATATACATACTCATAGGTTTCATTTTCTATTGTATTTGTGAAAATATTGTATTCTTAGTTTATAGACTTCAATATCAGTTTATACATGTTTTACTAAGTCTATAAAAACATTTCACAAAGTTTCAAAAGTTGGTTTATGTCAAAACATCAAAATTCAAGTATGTCATATTTTCATGTTTTGGACTAGTTTGTCAAAACATCAAAATTCAAGTATGTCATATTTTCATTGTAGCATGTTTATTATCATGTCTACAATCATTCCCCAAAGTTTTACATTTTTTGGAATTTATTTGATATTTTTAAACAGGGTTTTAAAATCAGCTCTAAAACCGATTTTTCTAGAATGTCAGTTTTCGGTCGACCGGTACGGTCGACCGGTCAATTGACCATTCGTCAGTATTTTTCCAGAGAGTCGTCGGTCGACCGGTCCGGTCGACCGAGAGCTCAAATCGGTCGACCGACAGAATTTCCGGTCGACCGACGATGGTCCAGAACGTTTTCTTCGTGTTTTTGCTCTCATCGGTCGACCGACGGAATTTTCGGTCGACCGACAATAGAGCCGTTGGTTCTAACGGCTATTTCTGAGCTGACTTTTCTGGGGCTTTTTGGTCTTTCTGTTTTGGGGCTTTGGCTGAGATTTCAAGTGGGTATAAATACCCCATTGCTGGTCTCTTTTTTTTTATCTAAGAGAGTTTTTTTAACCAAGTTTAAAAGAGTTTTAACAAGGGTTTTAGTTTGGTTTAGTGTTTGTTTAAAAAGCTTTTAAGCAATTACAAGAGTTTGTTTTGTGGAGCAAATTTCACAAGAGCAAGTGGAGATCATCCTTGGTGTTTGAGCATTCATTCTTCTCCCTCTCTCTTGTCATCTATAGAGAAGTTTCCTTAAACTCAATTCTAGCATTTTATAAGTTTTGTTCTTAATTTCATGAGCTAGATTTCATATTGAGTTTATATTGTTTTATCTCTTTGTTCACACACAACCCATTGAGCTTATAGTATTTACATTCATAGTATAATTTTGGGTTGTGAGGTTTGTGACTAAGAGTTGTGCTTAATTGAGTTCTCACCTTGTTTAGAGAACAATCAATTGATTTATATTGTGCTTTATTGTGAGGTTTCACTTGTAATACACTTGTACACCGAGAGAAGTGTGTGGTGAGAGACGGGGTCGAATCCAAGAGGAGTGGCGTCGGTTGACGTGCCTAGGGAGAGGTTGTAACCGAGCACTTGAGGTGGAGGACACGGGCTAGGACCAACACTTAGTGTGTGAGGTGTGACTACATAGTGACTGTATTGTGAGGTGTAAACGTTGTTCGGGTGAACGTAGAAAACCCGGTTGTGATAGTGGAGATCTCCTCGAGGTGAGGAGCGGAGACGTAGGTCGTGGGGACCGAACTCCGTAATCATATTGTTTGTTTGTGATTGCATTGGCGCACTTCGTTTTATGTTCATATCTTATATCGCCTTTGTATATTGCTTGTTAATTATATTGCCCACTATCTAGTTTAGATTGTTTATTTTACCCTTGTATTAGTTGATATATCCTTGCTCATATATTTGTAATATCTCATTGATAGGATATATTCAAACCCCCCCCCCCCCCCTCTAGGGTCTAACATTTTCTTCTTCGACGAGCAGTATGTGTTGGCTACAGCGAAAGCCAGGAAGGAGCTGGAGCTCACCCTGTTGGAACATGGGGATATGTCTATTACGAATTTTGAGAGTATGTTTATGACATTACTTAGATTCACGGGCATGTGGCACACTGAGTAGCAGCAGGCTCAAATGTTCTTGATGGGGCTTCGCCCGGGGTTATGTCGATATTTAGTATCCTAGAGGTTTCGATGAGTGTGGAAGGTGGCTGATGCTGCCATATCTCAGGAGACGGAGACAACTATGTTCATGAAGGGAGAGGATGGAAATGCTAAGTCAGGACAGCCCAAGGATAAAGGTAAAAGTAAAAGATCTTTTGCAGCACCTGAAGGACCCAACAATGGGGTAAGGGTCCTCATCAGCAGGATCCCTATAAGAAGGGACATCAGTAGGATCAAAGGGTGCAGCAGCAGTATAGATTTTAGGGGACTTGTTTTAACTACAATAAGTTTGGGCACAAAGCAGTAAAATGCTGCAGCACACCTACATCAGGCCAGCAGGGCAAGAATTAGCAACAGCAGTAGAATCATGCTCAGGGCCGAGGTTAGGGCTAGCAGTTGAGGATTGAGGCACCGTCAGCAGTCTCGAGGATTGAGAGACAGGTGCGAGCTATTCAGGAGATCCAGCAAGGACAAATGGTCCTATACATTCAAGGCGATTCAGTATAGTGGCCTTCAGCTACCGGCAGAGTCAATGCAGTTGTTCCTCACGATCATGGCGCAAGCGGGACCATGGTAGAAGGTATGATCCTTATGAACTTCTTTCCAGGCTGTATTCTTTTTGATTCTGGTGCTTCGCATTCTTTCATCTCCTGTGATTTTATGATTAGTCTTCAGCTTGTAGCACAACCTTTAGATATCCCGTTATCTGTATCTACTCCTTTGGGAGAGGTGTCTCTCTTAGATAGTATTTGTAGGAGATGTGTCATCAGCTTATACGATTTTGAGTTTGTGATTGATTTGATCATGTTACTTTTGTCTGAGATTGATGTTATCCTTGGTATGAATTGGTTATCTTCCTACCATGTGAGTATCGACTGTTTTGCGAAGACAGTTAGCTTGTGAGCTTTTGATGGATCTGAGTTGGTGATTGCGACCTCACAGGGCAACCATTTGTAGAGTCATTTCTGGCATATGTCGAGGAGGTGATATTGCAGGATCGGGGCGCATATTTGAGCGAGACGCGAGTGGTCTCAAAGTATAAGGATGTCTTCCATGACATATCTGTAGGTATAAAAAAATTGCCTATAAGTTATCACACACAGCTCAAGATGAAGAGAATATGATAAACGTTATCATCTAAGTGAAAGAGGATCATCCGATATTTAAGACCAATTAAGGAATGTACAAAAAACCAAAACAACAATCATACATCACACAAATTCCGAGACAAGAAAGTTATCTCGAAAACTATGAAATAACTCATAGTTTCCGAGACACAGAATGTGTTTCGGAAGCTATAAGACAACTCATAGTTTTCGAGACACATAATCTGTTTCGGAACCTATGAGACAACTAATAGTTTACAAGATACAGAATGTTTCTCGGAAACTATAGTGGAATTTCACACTTTCGTTGGCAATTTTCTTGGGTTTTATGTGAACCACGTAGCTTCATAACTGCTAGAGATCATGTGTGAACATGGGAAGGCCGTTAAAAACATAAAATACACCCATAACTATAGAGATAATGGCATTAAAATGTGGGAATGTCAGTTACAAAACTAGCTGACAGAACCCTTTCTTCCGAGACACGGAACGTGTCTCGGAAATAGGAGCTCGTCAGGCGAGCTTGGTTTTGATCTCCTACCTTCAGTAACAGCTCCTAGGGACTATAAATGCTTCCCTATCATCCATATGCACAGAAAACAAAGGCAAAGGAGGCAGAAAAGGTAGAGACTAAAGTAATTTGGTGATTTTGAGCAAGAGAGAAAGAGTCTTTATTGCTTTCAAGAACTTCCAAGAGCCCTCGGCGTTTCCTCGAGATCTAAGCTTTGACTTAATCTTGAGAAGGGTATTTTATCTTACTTTGCTAAGATATCCACTTATATCCTTGTTTGTAAAATAAAACATTGACCTTAAGCCTTCTTTACGATTCAACTTGGATCAGCGATTTGGTCGTCCACGGGCTAACGCACCTTCAGCACAGGCAAAGATCCCACGCAAGCAGCGGGTGATAAACATCCTCCGCGTGTGTTTCTAGGAGGTTATTTGTTTGTAACAAGAGGTCTTATAAAAAGGCTTATTTCTTTGAATTCATTGTATTCAATAAACGATTTATAATGAGTTCATCAAATAAAATAATTTTTGATACAACCACGCTGGCGACTATAGTGGGAGCCAATGGTCTCGCTACCGAGACCGTCGTGTGGCAACCGATCAAGATCCCAGTTGAATCCACGATCGAATATGAGTTCGACCAAGCAAAGTTTGAGGAGTATCTGTCATCCCCATCCTCAAAATCTTCCTCGCCTCACAAATGTAGGAAAATTTCATTTTCAAAGAAGGTTTTCTAGTCTTCAACTCCAAAGAAGGCTGTGGGTGAAGACTCTCACCCGATTGTAGTTGAGGCTTCCCCTCACAACGCTTCTCCAGCAATCAACAATGTCGAAAACTCTGCTCGTAATAACTCTTCTCTAGTTAAGGAGTCAGTGTCATGCTCGTCAAATGACTAAAGGCCTTAGAACATGTCGATGGGGTTCGCTACTACGTAGATCTAGAGTCGAAGAAACATCAAGTGGTCTAGTTGCCTCAATGACAAACCACTCGCATCTCTACCAAACAATCGATGGAGGAATGGGCTCTCATCAAAAGAGCCCATTCGACCCTCAAAGAACACGTTTAAAAGCATCGTGCAAATGTCGCTCGTGCCCATGCCCTTCTGAAACAAACACTAGAAAGAAAAAAAAGGAAATGGTGGCCAAAGAATCACCAAGAAATCACAAGGTTTGGATCCTAAAGTCTGAACTTGCACAAAAACTAGAATCTGAGACTGCCATCTTCAACTGAGACACTTGCCAGTGTCTTGGCCAAAGGGATTGTGTCCGAGACACTTGCCACTATCTCGGAAGAGGCGGCTTTGTCCGAGAAACTAGCAAGTGTCTCAGCCAAAGATTAGCCTCTGAGGATAATTCTTCGACTTTGTCAACATCCGCTCCTTATCCGTCTGCTACAACCACATTTGCTACTCCACTAGTGAAGCCTTGGGTCAGTCCTAACCTGTCAAAGTTTAAAATCATAATAGGGGATCATCTTGGTCCTTTGTATGAGGATCGAGGCAAAGCTCCAGTCAAAGAACATTTGGGTCCGATGAATAAATCCTAAGTAACTCTACAGGCTAAGGGTTGTACACATCCTCCCACCAAGTTAAAGCAATCCCAGAGTGGGAAGGATCCAATTTCCACCCGTTTGGGGGTACGTATTGAAACTCAGGAGCCTGTTAAGACTTTGTAACCACAAGAGGGTGGTTCTAAACGTTCGACCCCTGATCTAACCTTGGATCGCTTAAAGGCAACGATAAGGCCCAACCACACTAACAGAAGATAGGGTACTCCGGCCATCATACTGATGAGTTATACTATCAGATTGAAGGTAAGAATAAATCTTGGAAGAGGATTGTTCAAGAAACAAGTCATCATTGCTAATGTGAAAGACTCATCAGAGCAGTACTATCTGAATGTAGCTACTCTAGAAGAACTCCACCAAGGGTTTCTATATTTAACCGACTTTCCACCGAAGCATGAAAGCCCAAACCAAGGCGTTTTCAAAAGAAAGATCAATCATTTAAGATGATGAACTCCCAAAAGTCACCATCAATATGGCAAATAAAGGGAAACAATATTCGACAAACTCTGACCATGATTTTTCTTCAGGAGGAAGTGTTAATCAGAGGCTCTCTCAAAGGATGTCACGGCTACTGCTAAGAGCCACTAGACGTAGAGATTACAGAAGAATGCACAAAGGGTTGTCTTCAGATGAAGAGCTCTCAAATACTTGTTCTACAGTTACCTCCGATGACACAATATCCAGTGTAGGATAGGCTAGGGAAGCATTCACCATCATACCTGAACAATTAGCTCAAATATTGCCAGAAGCACATGTTAGATATAGGTGCCCTGTAGGAAATAATTGTATATTATAACAGAGCCTATATGAATATAACATCCTTGTTCAACATGATAGTATGATATTTTGATCAGTATTTATTTGGTATTTTTTAAATACAGATAAAGTCCTTAGAATGATACTAGACTAACATAATTTTGATAGTGATCATAATGAAGAAGAGATCTGATTAGTCGCTAACATTTATTCTAAAATATTTCTAGTCGATGAAGTGTTGAGATAGGACATCACTACTTTGGTAAAGACTAGTGTATACTCTATTTGTCCTTTAGAAGGACGATGATCCATCTCTTAGATTATTGATGCTGAGATATCAAGATACAGTATACAGGTGACTCATTAGTGAATGAGTTGACTAAACGACACACCGAGTATGTCTAGTTGGTAATTATACTTAACTGCCAAACAAAAGTTCTCAAGTGATATAGTACAAAGTAGTCTCTTGACCTGAGGCATAAGTGTAATATCTTATATGTTAGTATAAGTGTACTTAGACTTTTGCCTAACCATAGTTCTCATTGACTTGTGCATAACGGTTCTTGTTAGGTGTATCCCAACTCATAAGTAGATATTAAGATGCCAAGAGGGGATTCGTCTCTCTCAGTATAGGGGTTGATGTCATAAGATTGTTTGATATAACTATAGCCTAGAAATCCTTGGTCAAGGTAAATAAGATAAACTGGGTGTCAGTTTGATCTTAAAGGTTATGAATTTAATATCAACAAATACTAATCAAGCTATTAGGGTTTGATAATTTACCATACCCAAGGCTCGATAGTTTAACATTGTTTGACGAAGAGACCGGATTGTACAATATTATCACTGAGTGGTCCTGATAAAATTATGTAAGCATCTTACAAATATTTATCGCAACTTATACCTGGGTAGTCTTCATATGTAGCTATCATCTCTGTTGTACTTGTGGATGTGATCCACTACCGAGTCTTAAGTTAGGCCCTAGAGTCAAACTAAGCGCATACTTGAATCCTATGAAATACAATTTATAGAGTTAAATACATATGATTGATACGTATATATGATATTTACCGGATACACATAAATGGTTATATGTATCATTAAAAATTAGATTGCTACATGCTTAAGAAATAAATTCTAGTATTTTTCCTATAAAGTTAACTTTTAGTCAACTGCTCGACTTTTTGGTCAACACTTGACTTTTGGTCAACTCATTGATTTTTTTGGTCATATGATGACTTATTAGTTAATAATTGAAAAATTACGCAATACCGTATTTATAAAACACCGTATTGATATGGTATTTTTATTTATAAAATACACACTTTATTATACCTTGATTAATGAGTCATGAGATGAGTCATTATGATAGTATGGTTTGGGAACATGGTTTTAGTATATAGTTTTGATTCTTCATGACTCTTTGCATGACTCATGAGATGAGTCATTGCATGACTCATAAAAGTAATCATTACATTTAGATCACTCATAACATGACTCATGAGATGAGTCATGATATATCTCACTCTATATATATGAGCTCTCTCTCTTATGGAAAGGTGAATGAAAAATTGGTTAAGTGGTTTTTTTCATAAGAGAATAACAGAGAGCTCCATCTCTTGCTAAACTCTTGCAATCTTTGAGTAAGAGGAAGTAGTAGGTTTTTAAAGTACCCCGGGTAGGATATCTTGCCTTGTGTCTCAAGAGGACTCCAATTTTATCAAGCTCACTTGGAGATTTAGAGATCCGCTAGAAGGAGGTTTACAACAATAAGGAGAACGAGCTAAGGGTTGTTCGATCTACCATCGAATCACGCTACAAAAGTAAACCTTCAAAGCTTTTGGTTAGTCTCTTTATTATAGGGATCATGTTAGATTCAATTAGGATGATCCTAGCTTGTATTTTATGCTCTCTACATGCTTAGTATTATTATACATACAGTCTTCCATTATGTATTTTGCATGTAATTAGCACGAATTTTCAATATGGTATCAGAGCCATGGTTCCATCTAATTAAATCTTAACAAGCACATCTAACTCATGGAGGACTTTATTCTTGCTTCTAATTACTAGTTCCATCTAATTAAATCTTAACAAGCACATCTAACTCATGGAGGACTTTATTCTTGCTTCTAATTACTAGTGTAGATGAAACTAGTTAATTAATATCTAACTCATGGAGGACTTTATTCTTGCTTCTAATTACTAGTGTAGATGAAACTAGTTAATTAATACACTTTGTTTTGTAATAAGTTATACTAGTTATTGATTCAAAAATGTTATTTTTGGTTCATAAGTTTTTAAGAGTAAAACTACTTGTATAAATTGCAAAACACTTGTTTACAACTAGTGTTGTTGTATGTCAGAAGCATGATAGTCCTATTTGAGTTAGGATAATCCCTATGTTATCTAGTTTTCTAATTTGTTACATAACTAGATAGATGCATATTTCTTAATGTTGATTAAGTTATATGCTTTATATCATCTTATGTGGATGTTATGTTTATGGATGGTAGTGGACAACAATTCTCTTGTATTTATTGTATTGATGTAATATAGCTAGAAATGTAATATTATTTTCAACCTCTTCCCTCCCTGAGCATGCGCTACGCCTACGGGTTTAGGTATTTTCTCACTGATCATGGGCTTTGCCTACGGGTATAGGCTCTTGTTCGGGTGTGGGGGTTTATGGTTATTTAGTTTAGTTATTTTATTTACAGTTTTTATTTTACATTCAATACAATATTATTACCCATCCTACGAGATAGTTTTTTTTCCATTATAAATGGGGCTTGCACATCTTATGTATATGTGATTGTAATAATACAAGATTTGCAAGGGAGCTAGCATTGCAAGGGGTTTCAAATTGCTTACTAAAATATAATTAGTGTAATAGCATTTTTATTCCTTTAGTTATCCACTACCATTTTATATTGCTTTTACATATATTGATATGTTGGTTGTGCCTCAATTGTAGATCTCAATACAATTGGGTGCTATATTCTATAAAGTTTATAACTCTATCTCACTAGAGAAATGGTTTTTTATTATCAAAACTCATTTTAAACTTTGTGAGACATGGTAATAAGAGTTTATTGACCATAGAGTGGTGAGACCGACATTAACATAGTGTTAGTATGAAAGATAAATAAACCTAAAGCAGTTAAAAGAAATGTATTTAGAACAAACTTTTAACTAGTACCAAGGAAAGTAATTATGAGATATAGCTCATGGGGTGATGCCCAAGTTAGGATTAGGGGTGATGCCAAATCTTTCGCGCTATAGTCTTAAAGAGCGGTGGTTACTTAATTAAGATCCGATGAATATTCGCGGTGAATATCTCGGAACCCTCCCACCAATCTTGTACTTACCTGGCTAGTTTAATTGTTGTAAGTATAAATCACCAATCTTGTACTTACCTGGCTAGTTTAATTGTTGTAAGTATAAATATAGAGCATCTTTAAACTATATCAAGTTTGATTACGGTAAAAGATTTATGAAATCGTCCGTAGCCCTCCATCATTTAAGTTGAATAGTACTAAGCTTATAAATACTTTATTTGTTGGCTATCGTCAAGGAAATACTATTCTATGGCTAAGTAATATTCATCTGTATATAAGATATAAGGATAGCTTAAGTTGATTATGCAACTTTGTTGGCCTTCGTCAAGAGTATGCATAAGTTAAATTTTAGCCGGTCAATAAATGATGGGTCCAAACTTAACTAGCATTTAATGATTTGTTGACCATAATTAATGTCATAAAAGACTAGATGCAAAATCATATCAAGAATTATAAGAATGTAAAAGACAAAAATTGTCTGCCAATTATTGAATATATCGATTTGTTGGCCATCGTCAAGGTTGATACATTCAATGATAATTGGATCTTGATCTCACTTGAAAACAAGGGGTTGTTTTCTGATCACCTCTTATAAAGGTTTTAAGGGACTCAAAAATAGTGGGAGGAATAACTTAGATAAAAAATAAACCAATTCTATTTTATATATTGAACATCTGCTAAAATATTTTTTCTCTCTCTTTCAGGCTATTATGTCTAGCTTAAAACTCATACTAGAACAGAACAAGTTAACTGGTCCTAACTAAAAAGACTGGTTGAGGAATGTTAAAATTTTCCTAACTTATGACAAAGTAGCATATGTCTTCACAATGTTGGAACCCGTTCTAGGCCTAGACCTCACTATAGCGGACATTGAAATTCGCATAAAGTAGGATAGAGATTGTTCACATGCTCAATGCTTCACAATTACCACTATGGATTTGGTCCATCAGAGGCAACATGAGAATATGGATGTCAGATCCATATTTTGTAATACAAAAGAACTGTATGGCGAGCAACCACGACAAAGAAAGTACACGATGTCTAGGAATTTTTTTCAGACGAAAATGACTATGAGATCTTCTGTTGGGGACCACGTCCTCAAAATGATCACCTATATCAATAAGCTTGAACTTTTGAATGCAAGCCTAGATACAGATAGATAAACATATATCGTTCTGCAGTCCTTGACACCAGCCTCCTCCCGATTCATATCCCAGTTCTTGATGATAGATCTGGATCCCACTCTTCCTGCCCTACTTAATTTGTTAAGGCAAGAGGAAAGTTCTATGAAAAAGGGGCAAACACCAATCTTGGTTATAGGGAAATATTATTCCACATCTAGCAAACTGGTTGATATGAAAAAGAGAATGAAGAAAACTACTAAACCAAAAAAAGGTGTTAAGAAGGATGTCAAGAAGGACAAAGGGAAGGCAAAAATGATGACTGTAGAATGCTTCCATTGTTATAAGTTAGGACACTGGAAAAGGAACTATCCTGAATTCCTAGCCTCACTCAATAAGAAGAAGCAAGTTGTTGCTTCATCTTCAGGTGTGTTGGTTACTCAGAATTGTTTTTCTATAAATTCTACATCTTAGGTATTAGATACCGGTGTTCGCGGGGAAAACTGTTTTCTTTTTCATTGAGATAATCGTCATCTTGGATTACAAAAGATCCGGTCTTTTTTTAGATCCGGTTACAATTAAATCAAAGAAAAATAAGAAAAATTACAACTTTCCTTTTGTGAACAAATCGCGAGCTCCTGTTTTGCGGTCGCTCGCTTTGTGGGTTCTTTGCCAACGCCGGGGTTAATCCGTGGACCACCGCGCGATCTAGATCCGGTCGGATCTACACGATTTGACGGGTATTATTCCACGAAGGGAATAATAGCCGGGAGGGATTAGTCCACCAAGAGAATAATCGCTCGGATCTCGAGATCTAAGACCAAGCTTAGATCTGGAGTGTGATCTCGTGTAGATCTCAGATCTGTTCTTTCTTCCTCTCGAAATCCTGCCTTTTCTGACATGGATGCTCGCTGAGGATCAGATCCGAATGTGCAAGTCTTCAAGTCTTCAAAGCTCCGAGTTTGCTCTTCAATCCGGCAGAGTTTCGGCTCTTGAAATTCCACTCTCTTGAAATGAACATCTCTAGGCCTATTTATAGGCTCTCAGGACAGTGCCCGCAAACAGAGAAACGTCGGCCACCTCTGGCCACTGTCGGCCACCTCTGGGTGGCCGGCACTGTGCCGAGCCACCCTGAGGTGGCTCGGCTCATGGCCGAGCCACCTCAAGGTGGCTCGGCCACCGAGCCACCCCGAGGTGGCTCGGCCTTGGCCGAGCCACCTTGAGGTGGCTCGGCTTTGGCCGAGCCCCCGCGGGCGATGTTTTCCGATTTTTTCGAGTTGTGTCCGTTTTCCGGTTTTGTCCGTGATTCGGTTGATCGAGACTCTGATTTGTTGATCTGATTTGGCAGTAAGTCTGATTCCTGATTTGGCAGTAAATCCACTTCTGAGTTCGAGTCCGAAACTGATCTGCTAAGGGACCTATAAGCAATTTTATATGCCTACAGATACCCCCTCCAAAGTATTTCAGCCTCGTTCTTTTATAGAAGAGTCTGGAATACTTTGGATATGATTGTCCCCACCTTCAGTCGGTGTAACGGGACCTTGGAATGATCTCCGTTCTTGATTCCTTCAATCTTCCAGGCTATTCGGTGCTTTGTCGAATGTCTGTAAGAGTTCCGGTGCTGCATTTATTGTCTGACCGTTTGTCGGAATTTTGAACTTTGAAGTCGATTCCTGACTTTTGATCTTTAGCTCGTAGAACTGACCATCGATTGTTGGCGTCGAGTCTTTATCTGCAACGCGTTGTCCGGCGTGGTGTTGTTGAGTTATCCTTAAGAATATTTATAAAAACATATTCTCCAGGAACTTCTCAAACCAGAAATAGGGAATAGTTTATACTCATATACCTTATTGGAGTACTTTCTGTGCCCAAATGAGCTGAACCGGCTTAAAATGAGCCAACAAAGGCAGTAAATCGGCTCAAAAAATCCTCCGACTCTTCCTAATATATGGGAGAGGAGTGAGTAAATGATGGATTGAACCGTCGTTCGATTTGAAGTTGTTTCAATGCTCGGTTCGGCTTCAAGTTGGATTCTAGTTCAAAAACGGTCCGGTTCGGTTCGGTTTGGTTCAACCCGGTTCACCCTATAAAAAGGGGTCGTTTTCTTTTTCTTTTCCTCCACCTAGGGCCGGCCCCCCTTCTTGTCTATTTTTTGCTTTTCTCTTCCCTCAAGCATCCGATCTCTCTAAAAATTTGATATTTGTCTTAGATCTAACCTTCCTTCGGATCTTTGACTGAGAAATCTCTCCAAACTTCCATATTTAGAGTTTCCTTCGAGCCCCTCGAGCGCGTGGTTCGAGCACCTTTCAAGATCTAGTTTTTGTCGGATTCTCGAGCCTTTCCTCAGGTATATCCTCCATAATTTTAGCATTTTTTATGCTTTATTCAATTTATGAATTTGTGGGACCACGGGTGAGGGTTCGGATTATAATTTGGCGCCTCGAGCTTATCTTTCAGGGGGTAAAAATGTGATTTTTTCTAGATCTGACCTCTTGATTTTCTTTGTAGGTCACTATGTCGCGAGTTTCGAGAGGTCGTTCCCCCGCGGCACCGGCTGATGGCGTGCTTCCCTCATATGCTGGTGAGCTATTTTTTACCTTTTCGAAAATTTACAAATTAGTCCTTTTTTTCTGGATATTTGCAAATTGGTCCCTTTTACCCCCCGTTGTTCTCCTTGGTGAGGCAACCGGGAAAAGCCTTGATTCTCCTTGGTGAGGATCGACGCTTAAAAGACGGAAGTTTTTCAAATTAGCACTCTTTTTCTGAAAATTTGCAAATTAGTCTTTTTACCCCATTTTGTTCTCCTTGGTAAGGCAATCGGGAAAAACCTTGATTCTCCTTGGTGAGGATCGACGCTTTAAGGATGGGTTTTGCTTGGTCAAAACCACATCTCATAATAAAGGGGGCGTTTTGACGCTGCATCGTGCTTTATAAGGCAGGGATATATTGTCGATATACCCTATCTTATAAATGCATAATGTGGCCAAATCGTCTCGCCTTTTATAAGGTAATGACTCTATCTTACCAATTTGTAAGATGAGTTCAATTTCCTTTTATATCTGAAATTAACAAACACTTAACTGCTTGTTTTCAGTGGAATATCCTTCCGGAGCCTTTTCATCGCATGCGGTGAATGGACGTCGTGACGAATACTATTCGACGTCTGATGACTTCTCACCCATTCCGCTTACTTCTTAGTTCGTTCCGGGCACGCCGACAGAGGTTGCCCAGGTGGTGACGGAAGGTGGACATCAAGCCCTTCGCCAGCTGATTACAGATGCGCCCCTCGTTAAGGATGCCAGTTCTGTTCAGTCTCTCAGGAAGACTGACTTCTTGTTTGGTGACTCCGTCAGAGATCCTGATGCGGCGTTCATTGAAGCTGAGCAGTGGCTTTATAAGACTGGCAGTCGTTTTATGTATTTACCGAAGATCCCTCGACACCGTTCTTTGACTGAGCTCCAGCGTCAGGCTGTGAAGCGGGAGATGTCGTGGCGTTTGATAGAGGAGCATGAGAGCATCCACTGCGGATATATTACTCATCAGGCAGTTCCTGGTTCGAGCAGGGATCACATTGTTGGACTGCGTCCTGGAGTACTGGGACTAGATACTCCGCCTCGTAACGAGTTCCTCACCTCTGCTTCTACCTTGAGGAATCGCCTTGCTAACTTAGGACGGGAGATGCCCGCACCGCGCCACAGATTCTATGGTTGGGTCCATTCTTTGGACAGGTTTTGGTGGGCTCGTATGACGAAGTACGTCTTGAGCCGATGGAGCGAGGAGTTACATGCTTGCGGCCTTTATGCAGCCTACGAGACCTTATAGGATCTCACTTGTCATTATCACATTGCTTTGGCGCAGTCTAAGCCCCTAGCGAAGAGGACCAAAGCAAATGTGAGCCTGAAGCAGTTCGCATCATATTTGTTCAGGAATCTGGAGAGCCATTCTGGTGAAGCTATTTGTGAACTGGCACCACTGACTCCTTCAGAGGTTAATGAGCTGCTGAAGAAGACTGACGCCCGCTCCTATACCAATAGCAGTCCTGAGAGCGGCTTTCCTGCAGGGACCAAGTTCTGATCGTTTTTATTCCATGCGACTGCGCCGATTCGTTCGATGACCCTCCTTGCCGGTTATCTCGCCATCTGGTTGAAGAAATGTGTGGTCCCGTATCAGTCTGGTGACGCTCTGCCACTGGAAGTGCTCTATCCTACGGTTCAGCTTGCCTACAAGAAGGAACTTTCGCTTTTTCTGGTGATGGTGGCTAACATTCATCGAGGGCTTCGACAGATTTCTGTTGCCTTTACACGGAGAGATAGTGACAAACCGACTCAGATTCCTACCATTAAGGTGGAGCTTCCGTATATTTATTTGATGGCTTGGTTCGTCCTTCATCGTTCTGATATGATGTCGGTACCGAATGCCATAGACCAGTCTGTTTCCTTTCTACAGCTGCTTGAGAATGGCAAGTGGGAGGGCTGAGGATTCCCTGATATCAGGAGTCAGCTACGAGTCCACAAATGCTGGGCATTCTCCACTTGCTTTCCGCCAGGAGTCAGCTACGAGTCCACAAATGCTGGGCATTCTCCACTTGCTTTCCGCAGTTCTCCAGCCGGTATGGCGAGTGTTTGACTAATAAGGAGAAGCCGAAGGAGTATAGGACTTATTTGGATATGGGCTACTTTAATTGGCTAGTGAACATTAGGCCGGGTTACCTGACTTTCCGGGTGGGGAATCAATGTTTTATAGAGTCTTATCTACCTTGCCGATTCGCCCGCCAGTTCGGTTATGACCAGCTTTATGTTGGGAACCCGCGCCAGCAGCTTCGGGCTCATGGAGGTCTGGTGGACGGTCTTCGTGCATGGTTGTGGACCGTGACTGGCTGCACTGGTGCTAGGTTCAGTCTCCCGGGTACTGAGCGGCAGTTGAACCTCACTTTCTTGAGCTGCAGGTGGTTGTTAGCAGCTAATAAGACTGTCCCTGTGAAGCATATCGAAGAGTTGATGGCCGAAGAAGCCTCTCAGATTGATTCTCATGCGATCCGGGATGGTGCTCGGTCACAGAGGGCTCAGAGCAAGACCCGCCGACTTGATGCAGAAGGTCACAGGGCCTTTAGTTCTGCTGGAGAGGTTTCAGGCGGAGATCCCGAAAATTACGAGGCAGATTTGGAGCAAGGTTAGTCACCTATCTTTCTTTTTCTCTGCATTTCCGAATTGCTAGTCCTGACCACTATTTGATATTTCAGGGACAGCGACCAACAGTGAAGACGAATTTCGTCCTTTTACCCGGGCAAGACCTTCGATTGCTGTCCGTGCTGATAGACGAAAAAGATTAGCCCACAAGTCGCATGCAGGTTCGCGAGCATCTGAGATGGATATGGCTGGCGATGATCCTGTTAGTGGCAGAGGTAATATCTATTCTATAGATCATTCCCTTGATCGTTTAGAATTTCAGGCTCATGCTTTCCCATCCTATGCAGGATATCGTGAGGAAGGCGAGATGAGTCCCGATGATTGTGCATCTCCTGGCGAGCCTGACTCACCGCACCAGGTAGAACAGCCTACAGAGACCGCCCATGTTGGGGAGCCTGTCAATGAAGGACCCAGTTCGATGAATCCAGGTACATCTTCAAGAGGTAACTTGTCTTTATTGGCCATAGCTTCCTTCATACTTATATCTTTTTATGTCAGATTTTTCGATTGATGACTTCGATGGGGAGGGCCTTCCTATGGACACTTCTATGTTCAACTTCATGTATGATTCTCCTCAGATCGATGTCCAGCCGCCTCAGGATATGTTTCCTGAGTCTGTACTCCCTCAGACTCCCGGAAACGGTTATTTTGAAGGTGCGTGCCTCTTCTCAAGCTAACTATAGGACTAGCCAAATCTTTTGACTAATGCAACTATAATATGATGTTTCTGTTTTGTGCCTAACAGGGGCTTTTGCTGAGGCTGACTCTGTTGAGCCGGCTGTACGACCAACTCCACCAGTCGATGCAGTTACATCTCCACCACCCCCAGTGACTCGAGGGGGAGGAGGTATAGTTTAATTAACTGAGCAATGCCA
Source organism: Asparagus officinalis (assembly GCF_001876935.1). Lineage (NCBI taxonomy): Eukaryota > Viridiplantae > Streptophyta > Magnoliopsida > Asparagales > Asparagaceae > Asparagus > Asparagus officinalis. Next base: position 64,299,796 of record NC_033799.1, on the reverse strand, counting down.
TTCATTTCCTTATTGAGGCTTTTGACGAGTTTCTCTTCTTTGTGTAGGGCTTCCTTCTCAGCTTCATGTCCTCATTAAAGAGTTGTTATCGGGCCATGACCCTGAGAGGATCATTATCAGTGTAGAAGTCCGCTCTTATTTCTCCTCCCTGAATGCTATAATTGGCAAACTCCTCCACGACGGATTTTCTCTTCGCCAGTTTAAACCCTACCTTGATTCCAAGATAAATTTAATAAGGGACATAGGATATCCGGATCTGGCGACGGCTATGGTTGATGACCTTGATCGCTTAGAGCGTGAGCTTCAGATGTTTCATGAGCTCCGGGATATAGGTGCTTCTTCGTTCGTTGCTTCCGAGTTAGATGCTCGCTTACAGACATGGCGCAGTACTCGGATGGTTGCCGAGCTCGAGATTCAGGTGCAGCGGGGCGGAATAGATCGAGTTGAGGCTGACCTTGCCACTAGATCATCTTCACTTGATGAGCTTGGTTCTCAGATAGATCAGCTCCGACGAGAACTCCGTGAGATGGAGGACGTGAAGATGCAAGATCAGCAAGCACATGCTGCTTTATCTGATGAGCTGAAGTCCTTGAAGCAGCAGCAGGTCGAGACAGAGGAAGTTGCGGTGAAGACTTTAGCCGCCAATGAAGAGTCCATCATAGCCGAGTTGCAGGATGAGCTTAGGCAAGCTTATGATGAGAAGCTGTCTAAGTTTAGTCAGCAGATCCTTAGCCATGGGCTTGATGTATGATTTTATTTGCTGAAAACTTTGACATTTGATTCTCTTAGTGAAACTGGTTTTTATCTTTATCTTTATTATGATTCCTCATTCCATTTGAAATGATTGACCATAATACTCATAGGATTTTTGGCAAACCCTCAGCCTTCAACGGGTTTGATTAACCTTTACCGACTACCGTTTGAGTCGGGCTAGCATGCGGATTGTCGAAATCCGTTCCGCATGTAACGTTGTGCTAAGGGAGTAAACTCCCTTAGACTTCGTGCTATGATGTCGAATACATAGACTTCGCCATTGTTACGGGAATAGGCTACCCGGCGACACGTGTTAGGTGTTGACTTTAGGATTTTTGGCTAACCCCCAGCCTTCAACGGGTTTGATTAGCCTTTACCGACTACCGTTTGAGTCGGGCTAGCATGCGAAATTGTCGGAATCCGTCCCGCATGTAACGTTGTGCCAAAGGAATGAAATCCCTTAGACTTGATGCTACAACTTCGAATATGTAGACTTCGTCATTGTTACGGGAATAGGCTACCCGGCGACACGTGTTAGGTGTTGACTTTAGGATTTTTGGCTAACCCCCAGCCTTCAACGGGTTTGATTAGCCTTTACCGACTACCGTTTGAATCGGGCTAGCATGCGGATTGTCGAAATTCGTTCCACATGTAACGTTGTGCTAAGGGATTAAACTCCTTTAGACTTCGCGCTATGACGTTGAATACATAGACTTCGCCATTGTCACGGGAATAGGCAACCCGGCAACACGTGTTAGGTGTTGACTTTATCCCTACTTAGGTTTTGGGATAGAATACCCCAGAATCGAACTCTGGTGTCTTTTTCTTCGGAGAAAGACTAAACCAGCGACGCGTGTTAGGCGTCGGCATATCCTTTCTTAGGATTCAGGATGACATTCCCCATGCGTGTAAAGCATGGATTTTGGTGTTATTAATAACGACCTGCCACAATGTTGAATATGTGGACGGGTGTTCTTTTTTTTTAATGGTTAAGAACTAACCGGCAACGCATGTTAAGCGCAGACTTATCCTTGCTTAGGTTTTAGGATAGAATACCCCAGAATCGAACTCTGGTGTCTTTTTATGCGGAAAAAGACTAAACCGGCAGCACGTGTTAGGCGCAGACTTATCCCTGCTTAGGATTCGGGATAAACTTCCTAAGATGAATCCTAAATCGACAAATTTTGGAAATGATCAGTGCGGGAAAGGAAGAATTTTATATTCTATTTCCCGGTCTTCTTTTAGGGTGAAGGCAAACCCGGAAAACAATGAAGGAAGAATTTTATATTCTATTCCCTGATTCTGGAAAGGAAGAATTTTATATTCTATTTCCAGCGCAAAAGAAACTAGAAGTGGAATCTCTACTCCGAGAATCTGGAAAATTTAGATAAACTTGCCTTTTTATAGGATTGATTATCTAAATTGGGAAAAAGAGTTCTTCGTTTATCGAAGTGAAGTTTCAACTTTGGCTATAACCGTGAGAAGATTTAACCAAAGAGAAGAGAAAGGAGTTCTTTCGTTTATCGAAAGGAGACTCTGATCTGAAAGGGGACCTTCTTGTCTATGGAAAAGGTCAAGAGGGCCAGATGGACATTTTTGGTGGACCCACTGTCAACTAAAATTGATCAGTGAGGGATTTTGGTGGAAACAATGATTTTGGGTTATCCTCTAGAATATTAAGTGTAATATTCTTCAAGGAACTTCCCGGTAAATGGGTTATCCTGAATGTACTAAGGATAGTACTTTTTCAGGAGCTTCCCATTTATTGGCATTAATTGCCTGGCGCCCTCTTGGGTAATCAGGCGATATGTGCCGTTTGAATAGACTGTGTCTATTACAAACGGTCCTTCCCATTTGGGTTCGAATTTACCTTTCTTCTTGGAGGTGAGAATTATTGGTCGGCGAGCAGCGAGGACCAGATCTCCTTCCTTGAAGCTTCTCTGTCGGACTCTTTTGTTAAAAGCCCTAGACATCCTGGCCTGATAGAACTCAATTTGTTGTTGAGCTTCCAAGCGCTTTTCATCCAGTCTCTCAAGCTCTTCGAGACGCTTCTGATGTTGTTCCTCTGTTGTCATCTCCGTTGCGAGGGCAATCCGAAGGGATGGAATCTGAATTTCCAGCGGTAGCACAGCTTCACATCCGTATACCAGCGAATATGGGGTGGCCCCTGTGGGCGTGCGTATGGTGGTACGATAAGCCCAGAGTGCTTCACCAAGTTTATCATCCCAGTCTCGTTTATTGGTCTTCACGAGCTTGGACAGAATCTTAATGATCGTCTTGTTAAACGCCTCCGCTAATCCATTCGCGGCGGGATAATAAGGTGTTGATGAGACGTCTTCAATTTTGAACTTATCACAAAATCTGATGAAGGCGTTGCTTATGAATTGTGGACCGTTGTCACCGTGTCTGAAGATAACATGATGCTTGATGAAATTGATGACGTTATTCGTCTTTACTTCTTTAAGTGGAATTGCTTCAGCCCACTTTGAGAAATAATCCGTGATCGCCAGAATGAATCGATCGCCTTTGATTGAGGGGGGGAAAATAGGACCTATAATGTCCATGCCCCATACTTTGAACGGCCATGATGTGGTCGATGTGTGCAACTGCTCTGGAGGTTGATGCATATAATTTGCATGTATCTGGCAAGCGTGGCATTCTCGTGCGTATTCGATTGCGTCACGAACCATCGTTGGCCAGAAATATCCCATCCTCCTGATGCGATCATACAGCTTGGGACCGGGCTGATGCGCACCACATTCTCCTTCGTGCGCTTCCTTAAGAACTTCTTCTGCTTCTTTGTTCGAAAGGCATCGGAGTAATAAACCATCGTACCCCCTACGGTATAACGTATGGGTCTCGGCATTATAAAAGAATCTTGGCGCTCTTCGGCGAATTGATTCCCTTTCTTTTACATCTTCTGGCAGAATACCATACTAGACGTAGTCAATGATGGGAAAACGCCAATCTCGGGAATCAGACCCAATTTGAGTTGAATTCACCTCCTTGGCGTTTACGTTTCCGTCATCTTTTTCTTCAATATCCCTATTGTATATGGGTACACAGAGTTGATGCGTCCGTACTGTGACTAACAGTTCAGTTTCGGGAGGCTGTGCCAGTGATACTGCTAGTGCCGCCAGTGCGTCTGCATAAGCGTTCTGGAGACGAGGGATATATTCAATGAAGAATTCTTCAAAAGATTCTGCCATTTTGATGGCTTCCTGGTGGTACGGGATCAGGTCTTGATTCCTGACTTCATACTCACCGCGAACTTGGTTGACTATCAATTGCGAATCTCCAAAAGCTTCGAGATATTCGACCCCCAGCTCTTTGGCGAAACTGAAAATACTCGCACGGGATTAACGTTGGAGATAACGTAGATCGTCTGTCCCACTAAGTAATGCCGCATCTTTTGCACCGCAAACACCAACACGAGACATTCTTTCTCAATCATCGGATATCGAGACTCAGCGCCCACCAACGTCCAACTTAAAAAATAAACTGCCTGTTCGTGACCATTATCATCGTCTTGTGCTAACAAAGCACTTATCGAATGGTTCATCGCCTTGATGTAAATCAAGAACGGTTTACCTGATTTTGGTGCAACGAGAACAGGAGGATTTGTCAGATATGTCTTGATATCCTCGAGTGCCTTTTGGCAGGCGTCGTCCCAAATAAATGACACACCCTTCTTGTTTAGCTTAGAGAAAGGTTGGCACTTCCCAGATAGATTTGAGATGAACCGCCTGATGTAAGCTAAACGCCCTTGCAATCCTCTGAGTTCTCTCAGATTCCTCGGGGGTTGCAATTCATGTATCGCCTTCACCTTATCGGGATCGATATGTATCCCTTTAGTGGTGACGACGAATCCAAGGAATTTTCCGCTGGACATTCCAAGGAATGATTTAGTGGGGTTCATCTTCAATTGATGACTCCTCATGAGATCGAACATCGTCTTCAAATCCTTGATGTGATCTTCTTTGTTGCGGCTTTTCACAACCAAATCATCAACGTAGCATTCGACTGTTTTCCTGAGATGTTCTTGGAAAATCTTAGTCATCGCTCGCTGGTATGTGGTGCCGGTATTCTTCAAACCGAAAGGCATCACCGTATAGCAGAAGACTGTAGGCATATAAAATTGCTTATAGGTCCCCTAGCATAGCTCGGCACAAACCGACAAACCAACGAGG
>NC_033799.1:64260785-64290785 GCF_001876935.1 Asparagus officinalis | reverse complement strand
ATTAGACTCTTCCTCCTCTTGGCTAACCGTACCCTAATTCTCAAAGGCCATGTCAGCTTTTCCACCAAAATTGACCCCAAAACCCTCCTACTTGCCCTCTTGAACAAACCCCTATCCTCCCAATTACTCAATTCAGCAAATGGAGCTTCAATTTATCCTTGGATGGGATGCAAGACATCGGATTACTGTTGGAATTGTGAAAGGGTTGAGGTACTTGCACTTTGAGTGTAGCCCAAGTATCTCGCATCATAGGTTGAAGCCAGGGAATGTAATTTTGGATGTGGTTTTGAACCGAGATTGGGGGATTATGGATTGGGGGATTGCTTCCTGCTTGAGTCGATGCTTTGGGATATGAGTGTTATGTTGCTCCAGAGTACTTCCAAAGTTGCAGGTAAAAACTTCAAATGTTATTAACGTTCCTCATCATCAAGCCCATGAACCCAGCCTAAATTTAATGAGGAGGAGGAGGAAGAGGATGATGAGGAGGAGGGAGAGGGGGAGGTTGAAGAGGATGAGGAGGAGGAGTGAGAGGAGGATGAGGAGGAGGGGGTTATGAGCATGATGAGGTTTTAATGAGGGGGTTTTATGTAAGAAATCCCGTTAACACTGGCCGAAACAGTAACTCCGGCCAAACTTAAGGCCTATATGGTGCCAGAGTCGACAAAATATATCAATCTGACAAAACTAAAATAAAATATACCAACATGTCACCAAGCCTCTACAAAATATACCAATCTGCACTAATGTTGTTTGTCTAGTGTTTGTGTTTATCAGACAAACAACATATTGGAGGATGGATGGAATTGCGTATTCACGATCATACCAATGGATGTTGGCGGACTTGTAGTATGAAGCCTTGCTATTGAAGTTGAAGATCCAGGTTCAAGCTTCATCCGCAAAGTGTACCAAGTCAAGCTTATTGAAGATCAAGATTGCTTGGGTAACATTTAGTTTAGGTGTTATATTATGTGTGTTAGTACTTTAAGCTCATTCATATATACACATACACGTTTTGGTTTTGTATATATATAGTTATATATATTCATATATATTTTGGTTTGATAGTTTTCAAGTTTTAATATGAAACAATTAAATATAATTAGAAAACATATTTTTGTTTCATACTTACAACTATATATATGATTTCATCAATATCAATTTTATTTAGTTCAATAAAATCATATTTACTTATGAAATGTTTGCAAAATATGCAATTTTATGATAATATTGTTTTCTTGGATTATTGACTTAATAATAATCATATACATCATTTATTAAGTCTATATAATCATTTTGTAATGTTTTAAAACATGGTTAAGCTAAAATATCAAAACTCATATGTTTACATTTTCATGTTTTGGGCTATTTTATAAAATGATGATATTTTTCATTTGGGAGGTCCTTTTTAAAAACCAATTGTTGTAGCATGTTTATTATTATGTCTACAATTATTTCCCAAAGTTTTACATTTTGTGGAATTTATTTGATATTTTTAAAAAGGATTTTAAAATAAAAAACAACTTTCAAAACTTAAAGTTCATGTGTCAGTTTGCGGACGACCGCCTTGAGTTAAGAGTCTCAGATTGTGTTTTGGTGGCTCGCGGTCAACCATGGTAGTCTACCGGATGAAGTTTAGGGAGTTTTGCGATCGACTGTCACGGTCGACCGACTGTTGTCTTGAGCATAGTTTTTGTTTCTGAGCTACTCGCGGTCGACCGCGCGTTTTCCACGGTCGACCGCCGAAGTTACCGTTGGCTTCCAACGACTATTTCCTGTAGCTGTTTTTGAGTTGGTTTTTTGGTCTTTTCTTGGCTTCCTCTTAGCTTTGGGGTTTCATATAAATACCCCCTTGTACTCAGTATTTGAGAGTTTGATTTTGTGAAATTAATTTCACAAGAGCTTGAGGAGATCATCTATTGATGTTTAAGAATCCAACTATTCTCCCTCTATCTCTTGTTATCTATAGAGAAGTTTTCTAAGCTCAATTTCTAGCTTTAAATTTATATTGTTTGATTATCATTCTATTAAGCTAGTATTTATATTTGAGTTTAGATGATTTAATTTTACTTATTGTTTACACACAACCACTTGAGCTTATTGTATTTATATTCATAGTATAATTTGGGTTGTGAGATTGTGACATTGAGTGTGAGCCTACATTGAGTTCTCATCTATTGTAGAGAAAAAATTTGTTGTATTGTGAGCATTATTGTGAGAATCACTTTGTATTACACTAGTACACCGAGAGGAGTGTGTGGTAAGAGACGGGGTCGCTTTCAAGAAGAGTGGCATCGGTTGACGAACCTAGGGAAAGGTTGTATCCGAGCACTTGAGGAAGGACATGGGCTAGAGACCAATACTTAGAGGGTGTGGAGTGTAGTTACATTGTGAGATTGTGATCGTTGATCGGTGAGCATTAAAAACCGATATTGTGTAGTGTAAACATTATTCGGGTGAGCGTAGAAAACACGGTTGTGATAATGAAGATCTCCTCGAGGTGAGGAGTGGAGACGTAGGTCGTGGGGAGCGAGTTTCATAATCATATCATTTGATTGTGATTGCATTGGCGCACTTATCTTGATGTTTATATCTTATTTCGCCTTTGTATATTGCTTGTTGTTTATATTCCCCACTATCTAGTTTAGATTATTTACCTTTGTGTTGTTTGTATATCCTCGCATATATCTTGTTTATATTCCCCACTATCTAGTTTAGATTATTTACCTTTGTGTTGTTTGTATATCCTCGCATATATCTCATAGTATATCTCATTGCTAGGATATTTCTTGTTTGTATATCCTCGCATATATCTCATAGTATATCTCATTGCTAGGATATTTCCCTTTGTTCATATTACATATTCTTGCTCATAACATATTATATATCTATATTGCAAGAATAATTTATTAATAAGTTTTAATTAGCATAAAATCGGATTAGATTAGCATAAGACCCTAATCACCCCCTCTAGGGTCTAACAATTGGTATCAGAGCTAGGTTCTCTTTGATTTAAGGTCTAATCACCTTGAGTTAAAGATCCAAGTTATCTTTTTGTGCTAATCTAATTTTTGATTTTTGTATCTTGTTTGCATATATACATTATGGATATAAACGATGCATCTAGTTTAGGTTATGCCATCAATATTGCTCCTAGATTAGATAATTTTCCTTATACCTAATGGTGTGTTAGATTTAAACTTTTTATTCAATCTAGACACTTCGATTTATAGAAAATTATAGATGATGCTTATATTGTGCCTACTTTAGAGAAATCCAAGTGGAATAAAAATGATCATCGTATGTTTACAATGAACAAGATTTTGCTAGAATATTTTCTAAATGCTTTTAATTCATCTATGTCTAACAAGTTTGTTCATTTTGATAGTGCTTACACTTTATAGTAATTTATTGAAGTACATCAATGGGACTTGGAGACGATCCGACAAGCTTTGGAGGATCGCACTTCAAGTTCAAAAGGAGCATCATACACACGGACACTAGGCGATTGCCTTAGTGAGGTTTGCGAGTTCGAATCAATTAATGATTTATCTAGTGATGAACTTGCTTGTGCAAGTGAAAAATTATTGCATGCCTATAACAAATTTTATAATGATTTTATTAACTTACAAAGCAAGCATGTAGAATTAAAATCTGATCATGAGGATTTGATGTCATTACAAAAGAAAGTATCATGCTTAAAGAAAATAATGACATGTTAATTTTAAAAAATGAAAAATTAAGCTCATCCACTTCTAGCTTAACTCATGAAAGAAATAATGCCATGTTAGAAGTAGAGAACATAAAAAATAATACTGCTTATTTTATAAATGACTATTTATGTTCCACTTCTAATAAAAATGCATATGTGCCTAATAATGATTTGAATCTTATGAATAAATGCATTCATCTTTAAATTCAACTTTGAAAACATGCATTGATAACCATAAGAAACTTATGGACAAGTGTGCTAAATTTAGTGCTACCATTGATAACCATAAGAAACTTATGGACAAGTGTGCTAAATTTAGTGCTACAAAATCACCTACACACTATGCACACTTGTATAGTGCTACAAAATCACCTACACACTATGCACACTTGTATAGCAAAATTTACAAATGTTCCATTTGTGGCAGAAAAGGCCATCTAGCTAAATTTTGCTATGATGCACAAAAATCTAAAAATGCTAATACCAATGCTTCTTTTGCATCTTATAAGGATTATTCATCACATACACATGCATAAACTCATCATGTTCATCATAAGCATGCTCATGTGTTTAAATGTGATTATTGTGATCGTTTTAGCCATTTGGTAAAGTTTTGCTTCGATTTGAAAAAGGACTCTAGTTTGCCAAATGTTTCTGGTAGACCATGTGTTTTTAAATGTGATGTGTGTGGTAGGTTTGGACATCTTGCTAAATTTTATTTTGATATGCAAAAAGCTCCTATTTTGTAAAATGTTCCAAAAAGACCACATTTGTTTAATAATGTTTCTCATTTGCAAAATAATTTAAAAAGACAATTTTTATTTGAAAATGATTCCCGTGCACGAGCTAATGGTCCACAAAAACAAATAGATCTCTTTCATTACACAAATTACAATCGGAAAGGTCATTTGAGTGATTATTGCTTTGACCGTGTGTAAAAACCTAAAAATTTGAATATTTTGTAATAAATAATAATTGTGTTGTATTATGAAAAAAATAATATTTATTAATATTTGAGTATTCTAGGAATTGATTTAAGATCAATCCAATGAATATATGTGAATATAGAAGTGATATCATGCACACGTGCACGAGCTGGAATCTGGGAAAAACGACTAGTTAAAAGTATATGCATTTTACATACTGAATTATTTGGAATATGGAAAACTTAAAAGATCAGAGTTGTAGGTCTCTTCAATATATTTCTAATAAATCTTATATCACTGCATTCTGAGGTCTGACGTGAACGTTATGACTAAAATACCGATGGTTGTTTTCCTAGTCAGACTAGGTTTCCTGGTTCGGGTCAAACAGGTTTGTTTCGGGTACCGATGGTTGTTTTCCTAGTCAGACTAGGTTTCCTGGTTCGGGTCAAACAGGTTTGTTTCGGGTTTGCCTCTATTTCCTGGTTCGGGTCAAACAGGTTTGTTTCGGGTTTGCCTCTATAAATACCTATGTTTTTCATAAAAATTCCTATCTTTTATTATATCTATGAACCCTAGTAGTCACCCTCTCCCCTTAAAAATCCTAGATTTTTTTTTTTGAATTTTGAGAGCTTTGTGGAGCACAATACCAACATGAGGGCGAGATCTTCAACGTGTGACAAGGGAGAACGAGTTGTTTAAAATCGTGGATTGTTGTTTATCTCAAAGGCTTATAATGATATTTTAGGCAAGATTATCTTAATCCAAACACATCCCAATAGTTAAATAACTAGTGTAGATGATTAATATGATGTCGAATATGTGTTTTCATGTTTTAATTTTAACCTGAGGTGTTAAAAGTCAGATTTTTGATAGTAAATCTTAAATCAATGCTAGATTAGAAATCTTTTCTTACTGTTTATAATATTATCATGATCATGATCATTAGGGTTATTCATAATTTTATTTATATATGAGAAATTTAAGTGATGTACTAAATATATATTTTTTGCAGAAAACTGCAGCACTTTTATAATCTTTAACTGATATTTTAAGATAGAAAACAAACTCCAAATTTAACCAAATAAGTTCCAAATGAAAGATATATGTATCTAGTTTCTAAAACAGAAAACAATTCTTAAAAAGAGTTTGTATAGAGAAAGATATGTTATGTTTACTGATAACATGTCCTGCAGAAAAACTGCTGCACATGTATAATGTTTAACTGAAGATTTGGGATAACAAATAAACTCCAAACTGAACCAACCTTATGCCATTTGAAATATGTGTGAATCTAGTTTTCAAAACAGGAAACTATTTGTATAAATAGTGTTTCTAGAGAAATATATGCTCGTTTTACTAACAAAAGTCCCGTCTATTTTCCTGCTCATTTTGTGGAGCTGTGTTACGCCGTTTTGAGATGCGTTCGCGGAGTTTTGAGCCGCTTGATATTACACATATAGTCATGAATATGTTGTGTTACACATTTGAGAATCTCAAGGGGATTATGATAAATTTTGATTTGATCATATTTGGATTTGATATCGTTCATATACATGTTGGATGTCGTTGATGAGCACAACTCAGTACTATATGGGATAGTGCGTCAACATACCAGATATACACGGTTTATACATAAGGTAACTATCGTTGATGAGCATAGCTTAATACTATATGGGATAGTGCATCGACATACCAGAGATACAAAGATTTATATGAGGTGGATATCGTTGATAAGCTCAGTTCAGTACTACATGGGGGTAGTGCGTCGATATTTCACATGTACAGACCATTGAATCCGATTTTAGGAGGCTTAATCTTGCCATCCGTCCCGCACTAGGATATGATGAGGCTCGTGACCCGTATTTCTAGGATGCTTATTTGGTAGACCGTCCCGCATTCATGTTATGCACTGAGATCGCGATGAGACTAATGAGCCGTGTACACAGTTTAGGATACCTACAGGGTAGTCCGTTGCAATGAGACAATTACTTGATAGCCTAAGTGTGGTAGATGTAGATTATGAATACGACCTACTACTGAGCTATATGACCAAGATACGTTACTTTTGAAAGTATACAAAATTATGTGTTGGTATTTTATTCTATCTTCCCAGTGATAGTGGAAGATATTATAAATATGATGTGTTGATGTCTTATTTCTTTTACTGCCTTCTTTATTTCTTAGTTGGAATCAATGATTAGAGATTCACAACTTGAGACATATGGTATATATATGAGGGTTTCCTTGTTTGGATTATTTCTCTTGACGTACCAATCTCGTGTTATGGATTTCTAATTGTTAGTTTCATTAGATTGTCTTTTCTTAGTTTGGTATTATGTTTAGATATCTACAATTTGAGACATATAGTATATATATGAGGGTTTCATTGTTTGGATTATTTTGCTCGACGTACTATGTCTCGTGTTATAGGTTTCTAAATGTTAATCCTACTTAGATACGGGGAAAATGAATCTAGGTAGACTATGCTTAATAGATAGAGCCTTCACTCCATCTAACAGCCCTTCCCTTGGGGACGGATGGAGGTAATCTTGCTATAGCACTCTGACGCTCTTGTTGTTATTCTTTTTCTTTTAAATTACTTTTTAGGTAGTTCAGAGTTTTGGAGAGCCGTAGGGTGACGGAGTTCTGGCATAGTCGCCTTCGCGTATTTTTACTTGTAGAGAATCCACTGTAGTTTTGAGTTTCATTCACACGTTAGAGTTTCATATTCATATTGTAAAGGCAATGTGCCTTAGTACGATTTTTAGTTAATTCATGTTGAGACATTTTTATTATTCAGATATCAGATGTATTATATTCATGTTGAGACATTTTTATTATTCAGATATCAGATGTATTATAGTTAAGACATGATTCTTTTTATTTATGAGATATCTCTTTATTATAGTTAAGACATGATTCTTTTTATTTATGAGATATCTCTTCTATATCATGTCTATTACATTTATCCCCTTTATTTTGCCTGTTTTGTACCTGCACTTCTATTTGGTTCCACTAGAGGGTATTGCTGTGATTGGTGAAACGTGTTTATGCACAGTATGGGTGCATGGTAGGTTTGACATCTCTGGTTTCACCTTGGACTGTAGCCTTGTGTAAACCAAAGGGCATCACAGTTGGTATCAGAGCTCTAGTTCCAGCATCCTAGGATCATTCCTGTGTCGAGCCGTGAAGCTAGGATAGAGTTTCCTAGGAATCATGTATAGAGTCTGATAGGAATTCTTAGAATGAGTGAGAACGTTATATACGTATATTCGAAAATTTATATATATTTTTGGTGACAACTAACTTACTTTGATTGAAAAGTAAATGCATGAATGATAAATGATACGATTTTTCCTATTGGTATATGTTATATTATTTATGATTAGGATCTCACTTGCTGTGTCAAATAAGCTCTCCTCTTGGTATTTTAAACATTGGAATGAGGATGTGGTCGAGGTAAAGCTTGTACCCGGAGAGTTAGGCAAGAAGAGCCCGAGCCGCAACAGACTCCACAGTATCTGATCGATTTGGTAACATCGATTACAGAAGCAGAGACTAGAAACACTCGAGGAGTGAGTAACAAGCAAGATTTTATTCTCTGAAGTTCCACCACCAGTTTTACCAACCGTACCTATTGAAGAGGTAATGCCGAAGGTCTCCCCATCACCATATCCAGCTATTAATAGAGTCGCGGAGCAGGAAGCTTGGCTCGGTAAGATTGAGGAAGATATTAGAAGTTGGGAGCACAAAAATTTTAGGACACATCAGATTCAGTTACAACCTATAAATGAAGGAAATATGTGCGAAATACTTTTAGAATTACTTAATGTTAACTTAGTACATAGGCGGAGATTAGTTATATTCAACTTAAAAGACGATGCCGGAGGATAGCACCGATTTTCGTTATGCTAGAGTAGCGAATGTCAATTTCATAGAAGGATTTCATCTACTATTTCAAAAGAAGCTAGACCTAACCCGATTGGAGCAAGGAGACGTACTAAGAGTTAATTTTGGAAGAAGGATTGTCCGAAGACCAGGGCAAGGACAATAAACCTTTTTGCAAGACCGGGAGGAACCCAGCAATGGGGTAAGGATTTTCATCACCACTAGTAGATCAGTGGTCAGGGTCAACAGTCGCAGGGCTACGGTTACAGCCAGTAGCAGAAGATCGAGACACCACCTACCATTCCAAGAATGGAGGGACCAACAGGCCAGATTCACGCTATCCAGAAAATTCCTAAGGGATAGATAGTCCCATAAATTCTACCTCCAGTAACATAACAATCACCAGCCACCGGCAGAGTTTATGCAATTGTACCACGTGATCATGGTGTGAGTGGAGCTTTCTTAGTGATTATTCTTTTCCAGCTCGGATCTTGTTCAATTCAGAAGCTTCTCATTCTTTATCTCTCATACATTCATGGATAGGTTTAAGCTAGTTGCACATCCTTTAAATGTATGGTTATTCATTTCTACTCCTTTAGGGGAGGTGTCCCTATTAGGGAGTGGCCGTAGGAGATGTGTCATCAGTCTAGATGAGTCCGAGTTTATCATAGATCTAATTATTTTGCAGATGTTGGTGTTTGACGTTATTCTCGGTATGGATTGGCTATGATCCTACAATGTTTTATATTAGTATGGACTATTTTACTAAAACAGTTAGTTTGCGAGCATCTAATGGGTCTGAGTTGATAGTAGCGACCATACAGGGCAACCAGTTTGCGGAGTTATTTCTGGCGTACATCGAGGAGGTGATGCTATGGGATCATGATGCCGATTTGAGCGAGATGTGAGTGGTCTCAGAGTACTAGGGTGTCTTTCAGGACATACCAGGTTTACCTCTAGTGAGAGAGGTTAATTTTTTTGCATCGAGTTGTAGCTATGTATGGCACTAATATCCCGAGCACCCTATCATATGATACCTGCTAAGATGAGGGAGCTACAGACCCAGTTAGATGAGTTATTATCTCAAAATTTTATTCGTCGGGGTTATTCTCTGTGGGGAGCACCGGTCCTTTTCGTGAAGAAGAAAGACTATAGTATGCGCCTATGTATAAATTTTCATGAGTTGAACAAGGTCACTATTTGGAACAAGTACCCATTACTGAGGATTGGCGACTTGTTTGACCAGCTGCAGGGAGCGCATCATTTCTCTAAGATTGATCTTCATTCTGGCTATCATCAGTTGTGGGTTCAGGAGATGGATATTTCCAAGATCGCCTTTCTGACTCGATATGGGTCTTTCGAATTCCTTGTCATGCCATTTGGTATAACCAATGCACCCACGGTATTCATGTAATTGATGAACCGGGTTTTCCATCCTTACTTAGACCAGTTCGTGATTATCTTTATTGACGACATCCTTATATATTCGAGATCGGAGGCAGAGCACGAGCAACATCTCCATTTGGCATTGCAGACATTGCGGGAGCATCAGCTATATGCCAAGTTCAGCAAGTGTGAGTTTTGGCTTTCTGAAGTTAGATTTTTGGGCCATGTTATTAGCTGGGAGGGTATTGCAGTAGACCCAGCTAAGGTGGAGGCCGTACTAGATTAGGAGCCTTCGAAGACGATTATAGAGATTTGTAGTTTCCTGGGATTAGTAGGCTATTATAGGAAGTTCATTTAGGACTTCTTGAAGATTTGCGACACCGCTTACACGTTTTACAAAGAAGGGTGTACAATTTGTTTGGGGCACAAAGTGCTAGGAGGCCTTTAAGACTTTGAAGACTAAGTTTCCGAGCAGTGATAAGACATTTGTCACCTATACAAATGTACCATTATTGGGTCTAGGGGTATTTTTATATAGACCCGGAGAGTAGTAGAATACATTTAACGATAGCTAAGGACGTATGAGCAGAACTATCCCACGTATGACTTGGAGCTAGCAGTAGTGGTCTTCGTACTAAAAACATGGAGACATTACTCGTATGGAATGCAATTCGAGATATTTTTTTCGGATCACCAGAGCTTGAAATATATTTTTCTCAGAAGGACCTAAATCAAAGACAGTGATGATGGGATGAGTTTATTAATAGTTATGAGTTCGCGATTCAGTATCATCTGGGGAAGGCAAACATTGTGGCAGACGTGTTGAGCAGGTAGTGTCGACATCGGATTTTAACTTTGAGATTCTCGTTGTACCGAGATCTTTACACCCTCAGCCAGTTTGATTTTAGACCGGAGACTTATGCCAGGATATTCATCTAGGAGAAAGTGAGATTACATGGAGTTCCAAAGAAGATTGTATCAAACCGAGGCTCAGTTTTCACTTCGCACTTTTGGAGGAGCTTCTAGAATTCTTCCGGTAGCTAGTTGTCGTATTCTTATGGTTTTCACCCACAAATAGATGGACAAATGGAGAGAGTCAATTAAGGGTTGAAGGATATGTTGCGGGCTTGTGTTATAGATTTCCAGGGTAGTTGGGAGGACCACATCCCATTGATTGAATTCGCTTATAACAATAGTTATCAAGTAACAATTGGTATGGCACCGTATGAGGCATTGTACAGGAGGCCTTATAGATCACCTAGTTGCTGGGTAGAACCAGAGGATAACCTATTGCTTAGACCGGAGTTAGTGAGATAGACTATAGAAAAGTACCAATAATTCGGGAGCGCATTTTCCAGCTCAGAGTCGTCAGAAGAGTTATGCAGATCAGAAACGACGACCATTGGAGTTCCAGGTTGGGGACTATGTATTATTAAAAATATCGCCAATGAAGGGAGTTCAGCGATTTAGTAGACGGGGGAAGCTTTTCCTGAGGTATATTGGTCTATTCATGAGAGTGGAGCACTTTGGGGCTGTTTTATATCGGCTAGATCTTCTAGCATCGATGTCGAGTATACATGATATCATTCATGTTTCGATACTTAAGAAGCATCTACGTGACAAGGAGCAGCAACGAGTGTTAGATACGCCAGAGATTGAGATTCTTGATGATATAACTATTATTGCAATTCCTGTGTGTATTCTTGCCAAGAAGGACAAGAGACATAGAAAGAAAGTGATAACTTTAGTTAAAGTTCAATGGAATCGGAAAGGAGCTGAGGAAGTTTCTTGGGGCGCGATGAGGATATGCATCATGATGACTTGCACCTATTTACTTGCACCTATTTGAGCAAGTAAATTATTTGGATATGATTTGTCTATGTTTATGATTATCTATATGCTCATATCTATACTTAACGCTAGAATGGTGGTATTAGCACTTAGCTCCTAATTATTCATAATATATGGTATATATATGGGGGGTTCCTTGTTTGGAATTTTCGCCCGATGTATTTGTTTCGCTTAGTTAGGGGTTAAGTGGAAGTATTTGCATTCTAGATAGTTAAGTATGATATCGAGGAAGATTCTTGGGAGCGCGAAGATGTTATGCATCGTGACTACCCGCACCTGTTTGAACAGATAAGTTGATTGATTTTGATTGGTGTTCATGATTACTCATATGGTCATATTTATATTTAACGCTAGAATGAGGCGTTAACACTTAACTTCTAATCATTCGGAATACATGGTATATATATGGGGGGTTCCTTGTTTGGATTTTTTGCCCGACGTACTAGTTCCGTTTAGTTAGGGGTTAAGTGGGAATATTCACATTCTAGAGTGTTAAGTGTAGATATTTTAATATTTTATATCTGAAGATTTATGGTAATGTATTATTAACCTCTAAGATGTTAGACCCTAGAGGGAGGGGGGGGTGATTAGGGTCTTAAGGAAATAATTGTGCAATAAAAATTAAGACAAGTAAACACCACAAAATATAATGCTAGAAATAAAAAGAGATAAGATAGAAATCATTATCCAAATGACGTGCGATGTGTTCACGAGGTTCGGCTCTCTAGCCTACGTTCCCGCTCCCCACTCTCGAGGAGAATCCACTAAACAACCCGGTTTAGAAGCCGGAACTTCTACACAGCGATCTCCACGAGATCTCACGACACAGTTGATCTCCACGAGATCACCACACAATCAATGATAGTAAATAAAGAATTGCTCTCTCTTACAACTTCCCTATGGCAAGAAGAGAGATTGCACTTGAAGCTTTAGGATGTGGGATGTGCAAGTATAAAACAAGGAATTGGATTTTGAAAGTTAAGGCTCTTGAACTCAAGAATTAAACAAAATTGATTTTTCTCTTACAAAGTTGGTAGGAAAAAATAAATGGGGTAGTTGGGTATTTATAGTGAAAAATAACAGCAGCCAAAACCCCAAAGAAATCATCAAAACCCCCCAAAATCCGGTTTTCTAAAACTAGCTGTTACTGTGCAACGACTCTCTGATAAGTCGACTTATGAGTCGACTAATGAGTCGGATTATATGAGTCAACTCAGCAGAAGAAAAATCACAATTAGGCTGCACTTCGTGAGTTGACTTATGAGTCGACTAAACATGCACAGACTAGATTTGCACAGGAAAACTGAACTCAAAAACATGTTTAAAAATATCAAATAAATTCTAAAAAATATGAAACTTTAGGAATAGTTTATAATCATTTTGACAAACTTGTTTGAAAAGAAATTTTGCAAAAAGGTCCTCCTATTTATGAAAAACATCATTTTGATAAAAGTACCAAAATACGAGTTTTGAAAGTGTGTGTGATATCCCGAATAGCTTCAAATGAAATCTACAACTACTTGCCTATAATCTAGCACTAGAGAGAAAAGAAAAGCAAATAGCCTCACATTGAATAACATTACTTTGAGTCTTGATATGCTTTGATTTGATGAAGCTTTCACTTGTATGTTTTGTTCTTGATTAACATTTGCTTCATCACATTGCCTCCACCTCCTATAGATATTAACGTTGTAGCTCATATTCCATCCAATCCTCCATGTATGGTACTAACAAGCTTGATATACATATTAACTATAATATCACTCAACAAGCAATTAGTACCGATAATGATGGTTGTAAATTATCATCAAAACATAAGGGCTAACAATATCCCCCTTTTTGATGATGACAACCAACCATTATTTATGAGCTAGATAAATATAGCTCATGGATAGGTGCTCCCCTATCTATGAGCCCCCTTTACTATAGCACAAATGAGGACAAATGAGGAGATTTCTCTCCCCCTTTGTCACCATCAAAAAGTGGGGAAATAAAAATAGAAACATACTTAAATACATAAAATATACCTCAAGTGTTGGTCCTCACGTATCGCCTCCCTCAAGTGCTCGGAATTACCACCTCTCACTAGGCCACCGACGCCACTTCTCTCGGTATCGACTACGTCCTCGCCACACACTCCTCTTGGTAATTTGTATGTGCTTAAGCACGTTATGAAAATGAGGCATATATAATATGTGACCAAGCAAACAAGCAAGCAATTTTTTTTTTAAATAATGCATAGGCCCAAACCATTTCTTATGCGAAAAAAAATCTTCTTCACTAAGAGGCTTGATAAAGATGTCTGCTAATTAAGATTTAGTATCAATAAGAATAAGGGATACATCTTTCCGCTCTACATGATCACGTAAGAAATGGTGGCGTACATCAATATGCTTGGTTCTAGAGTGCAAAATAGAATTTTTGGAAATGTTTATAGCACTAGTGTTATCACAACAAATTTTTATATTTTGAAAATGCAAGTCATAATCAACCAAACTTTGTTTCATCCATAAAAGTTGAGCACAACATAAGCCGGCGGCAATGTATTCTGCTTCTGTAGTGGACAAAGCAACACAATTTTGTTTCTTGGAGGCCCAAGAGACAAGAGAGTTACCAAAAATTAACATGTATCACTCGTACTCTTGCGATTTACCTTACATCCAGTAAAGTCGGCATCACAAAAACCTTAAAGATCAAAAGAAGTGCTTTTAGGATAAAATAAACCAAGATCAATAGTACCATTTACATATTTAATAATTCTTTTGATCGCAAGCAATTAAGATGTTTTAGGAGAAGCTTGAAAACGTGCACATGCACACACACTAAACATGATATCGGGTCTATTAGCGGTAAGGTAAAGAAGACTACCTATCATACCTCGGTATAGTTTTTGGTCTATTTCCTCACCACTATCATCCACATCAAGCTTGATACTTGTACTCATGCGAGTTTGTGCATGCTTAGAGTTCTCCAATCCAAACTTCTTCACCAATTCTCTAGCATATTTGCTTTGAGAAACGAAAATCCCATCCTTAGTTTGCTTGACTTGGAGCTCGAGAAAGAATGTGAGCTCTCCCATCATACTCATCTCAAAGTGATCTTGCATAACTTTAGAAAATTCTTTGCATAAAGTTTCATTAGTAGCACCAAAAATGATATCATCAACATATATTTAAACCAAAATGAAATTATTTTTTCTTTTTCTTACAAAAAGTGTATTATCAATCTTCCCTTTAGAAAAAATTATTTTCAATAAGAAAACTAGAGAGGCGAGCATAACAAGCTCTAGGAGCTTGTTTTAACCCATATAAAGCTTTTTGAACCCGGTAAACATGATTAGCAAAAGAATGATCCACAAAACCGGGAGGTTGTTCAACGTATATTTCCTCTTCTATAAAACCATTTAAAAATATACTTTTAACATCCATTTGAAATAATTTTAAATTCTTAAAACTTGCAAAAGTAAAAACATTCTAATAGATTCTAACCTTGCAACCGGTACAAAGGTTTCATCATAGTCTATGCCCTCCTCTTGACAATATCCTTGGGCAACTAAACAAGCTTTATTTCTTGTTACAATGCCATGTTCATCAAGTTTGTTTCTAAAAACCCATTTTGTTCCAATCACACTCACATTGTTAGGTCTAGGAACTAATTTCCAAACATTATTTCTTTGAAAATTGTTTAGTTCATCATGCATAGCTAAAACCCAAAACTCATCTTTAAAGCATCATTAATCTTTTTAGGTTCTATTTGAGATAAGAAAGCAATGTTATCACATTCACTCGAGGCCTTTGAGCAGGTTAGAACTCCTTGTGAAGGACTCCCTATAATTTGCTCCTTTGGATGATTTGATGCGAATTTCCATGCTTTGGGAAGTTCTTCTTGCTCATGAGTGTTGACGCTTTCCACATCCTTTTTTGCATCTATTGATGATGATTCATTTAGTTGCAAGCCTTCCAATCCTCCTTCAATATCATCATCATCATTATTCCTAGGCAAACCATCTTGTAAACCAATATTAGTCTCATCAAAAGTAACGTTTATAGACTCTTCAACAACAAGTGTTCTTTTGTTGAAGACCCTATAAGCCTTACTTCTAGGTGCATATTCTAAGAAAATACCAATATCAATTTTTGAATCAAATTTATCATGGTGATCTTTTGTATTTAAAATGAAACATTTACAACCAAAAATACGAAATACCTAATAAATGGAGTTTTGTTATAAAAGAGTTCATAAGGAGTTTTCTTGAGCTTGGGTCTAATCAAGACACGATTTAAAACATGGCAAGCCGTATTAACAGCTTCCGCCCAAAAATATTTAGGCAAAACAAAAGCATTTAACATAGTACGTGCCATCTCTTGTATGATACGATTTTTCCTTTCAACAACACCATTTTGTTGTGGTGTTCTTGGGGTGGAAAATACATGAGTTATACCATGATGTGCAAAAAAATCATTAAAAATTATTTTGAAATTCACCACCATGATCACTTCTAATTTTAACAACTTTTAAATCTTTTTTATTTTCTATTTTTTTTACTAAAAAGGAAAATTCGTCAAAACATTCATCTTTATTTTTAAGAAAGATTGTCCATGTAAAACGAGAAAAATCATCAACAACAACAAACACATAGTGTTTTCCTCCTAGAGAGGTAACATGCATAGGACCAAATAGATCAAGATGTAATAATTGCAAAGGTTTAGAAGTTGATACCTCATTGATGGATTTGAAGATAGATTTGGTTTGTTTACCTTTAACATAATCTTCGCAAACGGTATCCTTGATGAAGTGTAAGTTTGGTAACCCCTTTACAAGATTTCTTTTGGATAGCTTGGATATCAATTCCATGTTGGTATGACCAAGTCTTTTATGCCAAATCCAAGGATTCTCATCAATTGCCGCATGTCACTTCACATCTTGATAAACTAATTCATTCATCTCAAAAATGTATACATTAGATTTTCTATTAGCAACAAAAACAATTTTTTCATTCATACTAATAATGCACTTATCCGGTTTAAAAGAGATATCAAAAACCTTTATCATTTAATTGGCTAATACTAAGAAGATTATGATTCAAGCGTCTAACCAAATAAACATCTTTTATAACGGGAGAAGGAATCTTACCAATACTACCAATGCTAATTATTTTACCTTTCTCACCGCCACCGAAGGAGACATTGCCTCCTTCAATCCTTGATAGGGTTGCAAATAGCTCTTTGTTGCCCGTCATGTGATGTGAGCAACCACTATCAAGGTACCATATCTCTCTATGTCGTGTTTGTGATGTTCCCTACATAAGATGACGTAGAAACTTTAGGTACCCAATTCTTGGGTCCTTGGGAGTTAGTGTATTTGGTACCTTTGGGTACCCATGCCATATTATAAAAATTCACATTATTCTTAATTCTACAATGGGTGGATATGTGACCATGCTTCATGCAATATGTGCATACAAAGTGTTTCTTATGTGTAGAAGCATATGATCTATAATGTTCATTTCTTTGAAAATGGTAATGTCTAGAATATGCATGAGTGGGTTTAATTTTACCATTAGCAATTTCTAGTCTTTCAATTTTAGATTTTAATTGTTTGTTTTCAAAATCAAGATCTCCTAATAATTCATCTTTTTGAGCAAGAGAGGATTGTAATTGCTCAACCATGGAAGCATGCAATTTTTTAAATGAAGAGTATTCTTTAACTACTCTTTTAAATTCAAAATTTAGCTCTTCTAATACGGTAGCTAGATCACATTGCATATAAAAAGATTCATTTTCGGAGTCGGATATAATTACCTCATCTTCATCGGCCATAAAACAAATGTTATGGTCATGAAGAGCAAACTTAGATCCCTCCTCATCGCTATCCGAGTCACTTGGCTCGGATTCATCCCATCCGGCATACATCGCCCTCTTCTTCTTGTACTTCAAGTATTTTTCTTTGATCTTTGGGAACTCCTTGGCTTGATGACCCAGTTCATTGCACTCAAAACATTTTCTTATACGAGGAGAAAAATTGTTGTTAGATCGGTTAAGATTTTTGTTTAATTTTATTAGTTTAAAAATTCTTCTAGAGAGGTGAGCCACTTCTCTAGAAACACCGGTTTCACTATCCGAGGAGGAGGAGTCATCAATAGCTCCTTTAAGAGCAATTGTCTTCTTTTGGGATGGCTCCTCGATTACCCGTGGGGGTTCTTCCTCCTTCTCATTCTCTTTGATTTTCTTCTCATGGACCTTGAGCTTGCCAATGAGACCATCAAGAGGAAGTATGGTGAGATCATGAGCTTCCTCTATGGCCGTAGCTTTGGGTTCCCACACCGGAGACAATGATCGAAGAATCTTGTAGTTCATCTCTTAGGGTGACAACTTCTTATCTAAGCCATGCAATTCATTGATAATATTAGTGAAGAGAGAAAACATAGCATCAATGGATTCATTAGGAAGCATTTTAAACAATTCATAATCATGCACGAGTCCATTAATTTTTCATTCCTTAACTTGGGGAGTTCCCTCATGTGTGATGCAAAGTTTGGTCCAAATCTCATATGCGGTAGCATAAGTAGAAACCCTATTGTATTCATTTGGTGTGAGGCCACAAATTAAGGCATTCATGGCCTTTACATTGAGATTGGCTTGGAGCCTCTCACCATCGGTCATAGAGCTAGTATTAGGCTTTTCTACATATTTCTTTTCAATGATGTCTAGGATGTCAAGGTCAATGCAACGGAGATAGATTCTCGTCCTAGCTTTCCAATATGTAAAATTACTACCGGTCAAAAGTGGGGGTCTAGTGGTGGATTGTCCTTCTAACATATGCACAGTCATTGAAGCCTCCATAAGATCTTTTCTCTAAGGTGATTAGACCAAAAAATAATATAGAGACCAAGCTCTGATACCAATTGTTAGACCCTAGAGGGGGGGGTGCTTAGGGTCTTAAGGCAAGAATTGTGCAATAAAAATTAAGACAAGTAACCACCACAAAATATAATGCTAGAAATAAAAAGAGATAAGATAGAAATCGTTATCCAAATGACGCGCGATGTGTTCACGAGGTTCGGCTCTCTAGCCTACGTCCCTGCTCCCCACTCTCGAGGAGAATCCACTACACAACCCGGTTTGGAAGCCGGAGCTTCTTCTACACAGCGATCTCCACGAGATCTCACGACACAGTTAATCTCCACGAGATCTCACGACACAGTTGATCTCCACAAGATCATCACACAATCAATGATAGTAAATAAAAAATTGCTCTCTCTTACAACAGTTCTATGGCAAGAAGAGAGATTACACTTGAAGCTTTGGGATGTGGGATGTGCAAGTATAAAACAAGGAATTGAATTTTGAAAGTTAAGGCCCTTGAACTCAAGAATTAAACACAATTGATTTTTCTCTTGTAAAGTTGGTAGGAAAAAATAAATGGGGGTAGTTGGGTATTTATAGTGAAAAATAACAGCAGCCAAAACCCCAAAGAAATCATCAAAATCCCCCAAAATCCGATTTTCCGAAACTAGCTGTTACTGTGCAACGGCTCTCTGATAAGTCGACTTATGAGTCGAATCATGAGTCGATTTATGAGTCGACTAATGAGTCGGCTTATATGAGCCGACTCAGTAGAAGAAAAATCACAATTAGGCTGCACTTCGTGAGTCAACTTATGAGTCGACTAAACATGCACAGACCAGATTTGTACAGGAAAACTAAACTTAAAAACATGTTTAAAAATATCAGATAAATTCTAAAAAATATGAAACTTTGGGAATAGTTTATAATCATTTTGACAAACTTGTTCGAAAAGAAATTTTGCAAAAAGGTCCTCGTATTTATGAAAAACATTATTTTGACAAAAGTACCAAAATACGAGTTTTGAAAATGTGTGTGATATCCCATATAGCTTCAAATGAAATCTACAACTACTTACCTACAATCTAGCACTAGAGAGAAAATAAAAACTAGCAAATAGCCTCACATAGAATAACATTACTTTGAGTCTTGATATTGCTTTGATTTGATGAAGCTTTCACTTGTATATGTTGTTCTTGATTAACATTTGCTTCATCATATTGCTTCCACCTCCTATAGATATTGACGTTGTAGCTCATATTCCATCCAATCCTCCATGTATGGTACTAACAAGCTTGATATACATATTAACTATAAAATTACTCAACAAGCAATTAGTACCGATAATGGTGGTTGTAAATTATCATCAAAATATAAGGGCTAACATATGATACGTTTGTGGAATTTCAGTGACGAAATTCTTTTAAGGGGGGGAAGAATGTAAAACCCTAAAAATTTGAATATTTTGTAATAAATAATAAATGTCTTGTATTATAAAAAAATAATATTTTTTAATATTTGAGTATGCTAAGAATTGATTTGATATCAATCCAATATATATATGTGAATATAGAAGTGATATCATGCACACGTGCATGGGCCAGAATCTGGGAAAAACGACTAGTTAAATGTATATGCATTTTATATACTGAAGTATTTGGAATATGGTAAAACTTCAAAGACCAAAGTTGTAGGTCTCTTCAAGATATTTCTAACAAATCTTATATCACTGCATTCCGAGGTTGGACGTGAACGTTATGACTAAAATACCGATGGTTGTTTTTCTAGTCTGACTAGGTTTACTGGTTCGGGTCAAACAGGTTTGTTTCGTGTTTGCCTCTATAAATACCTATGTTTTTTTATAAAAATTCCTATCTTTTATCATATCTATAAATCCTAGTAGCCACCATCTCCCCTCAAAAACCCAAGATTTTTTTTTTGAATTTTGAGAGCTTTGTGGAGCACAATACCGACATGAGGGCGAGATCTTCAACGTGTGACAAGGGAGAACGAGTTGTTTATGCTCGTGGATTACTTGTTGTTTATATAAGAGGCTTAGAACGATATTTGAGGTAAGATTATCTTTATCCAAACACATCCTCATAGTTAAATAACTAGTGTACATGATTAATATGATATCGAATATCTGTTTTCATGTTTTAATTTTAATCTGAGGTGTTAAAAGTCAAAATTTTGATAGTAAATCTTAAATCAATGGTAGATTAGTAATTTTTCTTACTGTTTATAATAGTATAATGATCATGATCATTAGAGTTATTCATAATTTCATTTATATATGAGAAATTTAAGTGATGTACTAAATATATATTTTCTACAGAAAACTACCGCACTTGTATAATCTTTATCTGATATTTTAAGATAGCAAACAAAGTCTAAATTTAACCAAAATAGTTCCAAATGAAAGATATATGTATCTAGTTTCTAAAACAGAAAACAATTCTTAAAAGGAGTTTGTATAGAGAAATATATGTTATGTTTACTAAGAACATGTCCAGCAGAAAAACTGTTGTACAAGTATAATGTTTAACTGGAGATTTTGGATAATAAATGAACTCCAAACTGAACCAACCTTATACCATTTGAAATATGTGTGAATATAGTTTTCAAAACAGAAAAACATTTGTAAAAATAGTGTTTCTAGAGAAAGATATGCTCGTTTTACTAACAAAAGTACTGTCTATTTTCCTGCTCATTTTGTGGAGCTGTGTTATGCCATTTTGAGATGCGTTCACGGAGTTTTGAACTACTTGATATTACACGTATAGTCATGAATATATTGTGTTACACATTTGAAAATCCTAAGAGGATTATGATAAATTTTTATTTGATCATATTTGGATTAGATATCGTTATATACATGTTGGATGTCCTTGATGAGCACAGCTCAGTACTATATGGGATAGTGCGTCGATATACCAGATATATACGGTTTATACATAAGGTAACTATCGTTGATGAGTATATAGGATAGTGTGTCGACATACCAGAGATACAAAGATTTATAGGAGGAGGATATCGTTGATGAGCTCAGTTCAGTACTACATAAGATAATGCGTCGATATTCCACATGTACAGGCCATTGAGCCGGATTTTAGGAGGCTTGATCTGGCCGTCCATTCCGCACTAGAGTGCGATGAGGCTCGTGAGCCGTATTTTTAGGATATCTATTTGGTAGTCCGTCCCGCACTCATGTTACGCACTGAGATCGGGATGAGACTAATGAGCCGTGTACACAGTTCAAGATACCTACAGGGTAGTCCGTTACACTGAGATAATTACTTGATAGCCTAAGTGTGGTAGATGTAGATTATGAATACAACCTACCACTGAGCTATATGACCGAGATATGTTGTTTTTGAAAGTATACAAAATTATGTGTTTGTATTTTATTCTATCTCCCCAGTGATAGTGGAAGATATTATAAATACGATGTGTTGATGTCTTATTTTTTTTACTGCCTTCTTTATTTCTTAGTTGGAATCAATGATTAGAGATTCATAACTTGAGACATATGGTACATATATGAGGGTTTCCTTGTTTGGATTATTTTGCTCGACGTACCAGTCTCGTGTTATCGATTTCTAATTATTGGTTTCATTAGATTGTCTTTTCTTAGTTCGGTATTAATATTTAGATAACTACAATTTGAGACATATGGTATATATATGAGGGTTTTCTTGTTTGGATTATTTCGCTCGACGTATTGTGTCTCGTGTTGTAGGTTTCTAAATGTTAATCCTACTTAGATACGGGGAAAATGAATCAGGTAGACTATGCTTAAAAGATAGAGCCTTCACTCCATCTAGCAGCTCTTCCCCTAGGGGCGGATGGAGGTAATCTTGCTATAGCACTCTGACGCTCTTGTTGTTGTTCTTTTTCTTTTAAATTACTTTTTAGATAGTTCGGAGTTTTGGAGAGCCGCAGGGTGACAGAGTTCTGGCATAGTCACTGTCGCGTATTTTTACTTATAGAGACTCCACTGTAGTTTTGAGTTTTATTCTGACATTAGAGTTTCATATTCATATTGTAAAGGCAGTGTGCCTTAGTACTATTTTTAGTTTATTCATGTTGAGACATTTTCATTATTTAGATATCAGATGTATTATAGTTGAGACATGATTCTTTTTATTTATGAGATATCTCTTTTATATTATGCCTATTACATTTATTCCCTTTATTTTGCATGTTTTGTACCTACACTTCTATTTAGTTCTACTAGAGGATATTGTTGTGATTGGTAAAACGTATTTATGCACAGTGTGGGTGCATGGCAGATTTGACATCTCTGGTTTTACCTTGGACTACAGTCTTTTGTGAACCCAGGAGCGTCACACCGTGTTAGTGCACCATATGTGCCCAAACGGGTTCATAACCTTAGGACTTTGAGCTTGAAAGATAGGGGTCATGTCCCTAAATCTCTTGGTACCAAGAATTCTTGGGTACCAAAACAAATTTGATTTTTAAACAAAGTATTTTAGAGTTTTTTTTCTTTTCTTGGTTTGAAAATTATACTTTAATTTTTTGAACATGAAAATAATTCTTTTTATTAGTTAAATTCTTTTGTTTTCATAATTATTGGTTTTGTTTTGATGAGAGATTTGTGTTTATATAACCCCCTCAGATTTATTGGGTGTTTATTCCCAAATCTTGTTTACCGGGTACTAATAGTCGTTATATGGGTTGGAACAAGCTTAAGAGCTTGATATATGGTTGCCTCTCTTATTTTCTTTTAAAATCAATGATGGTTTGATTTTATGTTCTTATATGATTTACTTGTGATTATTGATTTCATTTGGTTTATTTGTTTTCACTTGAAAACGTTTTTTGCATGATTCTCATGTTCTTCCTCTTTTGATTTCATAAATCTATTCTTTTACATTATGTTTTTATAGTTGTGTAATGAGACACTTATTTTATAAGTAATACATCTTTATGTGTTCTCATTGTCTTTTTGTATATAAGTGATATTTAGCATATTCATCTATGCTTGCTCACATATGATTACCATGATCTTTTATTACATATATTCTATATGGTATTTTGATAGGGGGAGCAATCCCTATACTTATTTTATACTCACCCATGCTTATTTGTAGGGGGAGCTTTCGCTCTCTTTATTCTTTTTTGTTCCCCTTTTTGATGTTGTCAAAGAGGAAGAAATATTGTGAGTACATTCTTTTTATTTATATGCACGATAATTATAATATTGTATATTCATTTCCTTTCATGCATATATCCTTTTTGTAAATTGTTTGTCATCATCAAAAAGGGGGAGATTGTTGGCCTCTTTGTTTTAATGATGTTTAACAAATAATTTACCACTAATGTTGTTTGTCTAGTGTTTGTGTTTATCAGACAAACAACATATTGGAGGATGGATGGAATTGCGCATTAACGATCATATCCAATGGAGGTTGACAGACTTGTGGTATGAAGCCTTGCAATTCAAGTTAAAAATCCAAGTTCAAGCTTCATCCGCAAAGTGTACCAAGTCAAGCTTATTGAAGATCAAGATTGCTTTGGTAGCATTTAGTTTAGGTGTTATATTACGTGTGTTAGTACTTTAAGCTTAATTATATACACACATACACGTTTTGGTTTTGTATATATATAGTTATATATATACATATATGTTTTGGTTTGATAGTTTTCAAGTTTTAATATGAAACAATTGAATATAATTAGAAAACATATTTTTGTTTCATACTTACATGCATATATATGATTTCATCAATATCAATTTTATTTAGTTCAATGAAATTATATTTACTTTTGAAATATTTGCAAAATATGCAATTTTGTGAAAATATTGTTTTCTTAGTTTATGGACTTAATAATAATCATATACATATTTTATTAAGTCTATATAATCAATTTGTAATGTTTCAAAACATAGTTAAGCTAAAATATCAAAACTCATATGTTTGCATTTTTATGTTTTGGGCTATTTTGCAAAATGATGATATTTTTCATTTGGGAGGTCCTTTTAGAAAACCAGTTGTTGTAGTATGTTTATTATTATATCTACAATTATTTCCTAAAGTTGTACATTTTATGGAATTTATTTGATATTTTTAAACAGGGTTTTAAAATCAGAAAACAACTTTCAAAACCTGAAATTCATGTGTCAGTTTGCGGTCGACCATCACGGTCGACCGCCTTGAGTCCAGAGACTCAGATTGTGTTTTGGTGGCTCCCGGTCTATCGTGGTAGTCGACCGGATGAAGTCCAGAGAGTTTTGCAGTCGACCATCACGGTTGACCGGCTGTTGTCTTGAGCCTAGTTTTTGTTTCTGAGCTGCTCGTGGTCAACCGCGCGTTTTCCACGGTCGACCGCCGAAGTTACCGTCGGCTTCCAACGACTATTTCCTGCAGCTGTTTTTGGGTTGGTTTTTTGGTCTTTTCTTGGCTTTCTCTTGGCTTTGGGGTTTCATATAAATACCCCCTTATACCTTAGTTATTATAATGATTCAAGAAATATTTTAACAAAGTTTTAACAAGGGTTTAAGTTTTGTTTAAGTTTGTTTAAGAAGCTTTTAAGTATTTGAGAGTTCGATTTTGTGAAATTAATTTCACAAAAGCTTGAGGAGATCATCTATTGGTGTTTGAGCATCCAACTATTCCCCCTCTATCTCTTGTTATCTATAGAGAAGTTTTCTAAACTTAATTTCTATCTTTGAATTTATATTGTTTGATTATCATTCTATTAAGCTAATATTTATATTTGAGTTTAGATGATTTAATTTCACTCATTGTTTACACACACCCACTTGAGTTTATTGTATTTATATTCATAATATAATTTGGGTTGTGAGATTATGACATTGAGTGTGAGCATACTTTGAGTTCTCATCTATTGTAGAAAACAAATTTGTTGTATTATGAGCATTATTGTGAGATTCACATTGTATTATACTAGTACACCAAGAGGAGTGTATGGTGAGAGACGGGGTCGCTTCCAAGAGGAGTGGCATCGGTTGACGAACCTAGGGAGAGGTTGTATCCGAGCACTTGAGGAAGGACACAGTCTAGATGTTGGCCTTCTTGTTTTGATGATGTTTAACAAATAATTTACTCCTAATGTTGTTTGTCTAGTATTTGTGTTTTCTATTTATTGTAGACAAACAACATTGTTGGAGGATGGATGGAATAGAGCTTCAACGATAATATCCAATGGAGGTTGGCGGAATAGTAGGTGAAGCCTTGCTATCAAGTTAAAGATCCAATTACAAGCTTCATCCAAGTTTACCAAGTTGAGCTCATTGAAGACCTTCATCAAGCTTGGGTAATTTAGTTTAGGTTTATATTATGTGTGTTAATACCTTAAGCTCAATATAATACACACACACACATTTATTGGTTTCCATGTATATATATAGTTATATATATACATATATGTTTTGGTTTGATAGTTTTAAGTTTTACTATGAAACAATTAAATATAATTAGAAAACATATTTTAGTTTCATACTTATATACATAAATATGATTTCATCAATATCAATTTTATTTAGTTCAATAAAATCATGTTTTAGTGCATTATATGTGTATTTTGATAAAATACTACATTAATTGTTTATAGACTTTATAACAATAGTTTACATCTTTCCTCAAGTCTATAAAATCATTTTGTAATGTTTCAAAACATGGTTTAGCCTAAATGTCAAAATTCATATGTTTACATTTTCGTGTTTTGGACTAATTTGCAAAATAATGATATTTTTTACTTGGGAAGTCCTTTGTGCAAACCAGTCTTTGTAGCATGTTTATTATCATGTCTACAATCATTCCTCAAAGTTTTACATTTTTCTGAATTTATTTGATATTTTTAAACAGGGTTTCAAAATAAGAATAACAGCTTTCAAAACGTTTTTTTAGTCTGTGTCAGTTCGCGGTCGACCGTCACGGTCGACCGCCACGAGTTCAAGACTCAGGTTATGTTTTATTGGCTCGGTCGACCGTAGCAAGTCCAGAGACTTTCGCGGTCGACTTCCGCGGTCGACCGTCGCTTGTCCAGAGCCATAGTTCTTTTTTTTGTTGCTCGCGGTTGACCGCCGCGGTCGATCGCCGCACTGTCATATCAGTTCTAACGGCTAGTTTCCAGAGCCATTACTGAGTTGGTTTTTTGGTCTTTTCTTGGTTTTCTCTTGGCTTTGGGGTTTCATATAAATATCCCCTTATACCTCGGTTCTTATAGCAATCCAAGAAGTTTTTAAACAAGAGTTTAATCAAGGGTTTAAGTTTGTTTAAAGTGTGTTTATAAGCTTTTAAGCATTTGAGTGTTTCGTTTTTGTGAATCAATTCCACAAGAGCTTGAGGAGATCATCTATTGAAGTTTGAGCTTCCAACTATTCTCCCTCCACTTCTTGATCTATTAAGAAGATTTCTAAACTCTTATCTAGCTTTACATTTGCACAGTTATTTGATTATCTTTCTTTAAAGCTAGTTTTTATATTGAGTTTAGATTTGATTTTATTTACTCTCATTGTTACGCACACCCACATGAGCTTATCGTATTTTCATACATAGTATATTTGGATTGGTGAGAGTTGTAACAATTGAGTTTGAGCTTTCATTGTGTTCTCATCCATATTAGAGAACAATCATTTATTGTAATTGTGCTTATTGTGAGATTCGCTTTGTAATACACTTGTACACCGAGAGAAGTGTGTGGCGAGAGTCAGGGATCATCCCAAGAGGAGTGGCGTCGGTTGACGAACCTAGGGAGAGGTTATATCCAAGCACTTGAGGGAGACACGTCTAGTTCAACACTTGAGAGGGTGTAGAGTGGGATTACAAGAGTGTGTTAGTTGTAGAGTTTTCGATAAACTAGAAAACCGTATTGTGTGGTGTAAACGTTATTCGGGTGAACATAGAAAACTCGGTTGTGATAGTGGATTTCTCCTCGGGAGTGGGGAGCGGAGACGTAGGACGGAAGGTCCGAACTCCGTGATCATTTGATTGTGTTTGAGTGTGCTTTGACGTTTATTCTTATTTGTGCTCATTGCTTATATCGCCATTGTCTCATTATTTACTTTGCCCACTATCTTGTTTATGTTTATTTTACCCTTGTGTTATTTTGTATATCCTTACATATATCCAAAAGTATATCTCATTGCTAGGATATATCTCATTGTTCATATTGCTTATCCTAGCTCATATATCTTGTTGTATTTCATACTTGTTAGGATAACTTATTAATTAATTTTAATTGGCATAAAATCGGATTAGATTAGCATAAGACCCTAATCACCCCCCCTCTAGGGTCTAACACTAGAGACCAACACTTAGAGGGTATTGTGACGCCCCTGGGTTCACACAAGTCTACTATCCAAGGTGAACCAAGAATGTTAAACCTACCATGCACCACACCGTGGAATAATATGTTTTACCATCACAATTACTATCTCTCTAGTAGAGTCAATAACAGGTGTAGGTACAAAAGCAAGTAAAAGATAATACAAGAGTCAACTGATAAAATAATAGAGATCAAATTAATATTCCATCATCTAACATACTGAAATACAAGTCAATGTCTAAAATAAATAAACTGGAGTTTCTCAACAAGTCTTAAATACAAAATGTCCGAATACGAGGAAATAAGGCACACAGCCTTTACAACTTATAGAATAAAATCCTCAAATGTCTAAACAAAAGTCTACAGTGGAGCTCAAAAGAAAAATATAACTAAAATAGACAGCTGAATCACTAAAGTGCATCGCCATCAACCTGCGACTCTCCGGGCACCTGGCTCGTTAACTGAAAGGGGAGGGACAACGAGCGTCAAAGCGCTAGCGAGCAACATCACAACCAACCCCAAGGGATAGAGCTCGTTGTATATAGAAAATACAGTTAATACATATATATACATAAAATCACTGATCCTATTTAAGAAATTACAAAACACGAGCATAAGTACGTCGAGTGAAATAATCCAAACAAGGAAACTCTCATGTATATACCTTGTAGCTCAAATTGTAAATCCCTAACAATAAGAAGATTTTAGTATTTAGGAAATTACAACACGAGCATAGGTACGTCGAGCGAAATAATTCAAACAAGAAAACTCTCATGTATATACCTTGTATCTCAAATTGTAAATCCCTAAACACCAAACCCGAAATCTAATACATGAACAATAATAAAAAGAAGACAACCCATCTCAGAAATTAAAATACTGTGTCATGTCACAACTCACATAAGTGTCATGTCCAGCCTATGCAAGTATAAGTATCATACTCAAGGTCTAAACTGGTGTCCAACACATGGACTAAAACTAGATGTAGTGGATGTCCAACACATTGACTACATATGTAAATTGTCCAACACATGAACTGAGAAATGAATGTCCAACACATGGACTGAACGTGATAAATGTCCAACACATGGACTACACATAATAATTACCCAACATATGGACTAAATGAAATATATGAAAAGATGCATATACACTAATTTCACACGTGTCTCGGTGTGCTAACCTAAACTCGTGTCTGAAAGTCATCTCACATGTAGAGGTACAAAATAAACATAAATTTCTAATATCAGATATTCGAGGCGACTCCTTGTTCACATAGAAGCACACAATAACAGTAAACATACCCAAATAGTTTTGGTTAAAACGAAACAACCCAAACAGATCCAAATCGAGGAAAACTAGAAATTTCCTCGTCAGTCGACTCATGAGTCGACTGGGATCATCGGTCGACTCATTGGTCGACCGTACAAACAGAAAAGAAAACTATAAATTTCCCGTCAGTCGACTCATTGGTCGACTCATCAGTCGACTCATAAGTCGGCTGATAAGTCGACTGATTGGTTGACTGAGCAGAAAATTCCCAGTTTTCTGCATAATTTGATTATCTGCAGAAATTTCAACCTAAAGTTCCTCTTCATCATTTCCAACAATATAAATATGATTCTTACATATATGTACCAAACTAAAACAAAATATTTGCATGTAATTACTTACACTAAAACCCTAAACATATTTATACATGTTTAAAACGTATTGAAATCAATAAATCACAAAAAAACCCATGTTTAAATCTAGTTCCAGATCTGGATCTACATTACAAAACATTGGTGAGTTTTTTATTAACTGAAACATTTAAATCTTGCAACCCATATTATAAAGAATCTATCTTTATACACAAAATACGTTTTAGGCTCAAAAATCCGAATTAAAAATCAATAAAAATCATACAAACAGTGGGTATAGGGCTGGGTGAGATGTTACTCGCCTCTGATGTGTTGCAAAACTCCTGAATCTGCAAGAGAACGATCTCCTTTGCTGCACTGCACAAAATCCTGTTGCAAACCACTTGGAAACTC
The DNA here is from genome assembly GCF_001876935.1 of Asparagus officinalis. Lineage (NCBI taxonomy): Eukaryota > Viridiplantae > Streptophyta > Magnoliopsida > Asparagales > Asparagaceae > Asparagus > Asparagus officinalis. The sequence goes on along the minus strand of NC_033799.1, from coordinate 64,260,826 downwards.
CTCCAAATCGCCAAAATCCGAGCTAGGGTTTAAGAGGGAAA